>NW_025303319.1:0-836 GCF_018294505.1 Triticum aestivum
AGTTAAACCCCACCACCCCTTTGTTGATAATGATGCATATGTAGATAGTTCTGATGTAAGTCTTGCTGGGTACATTTGTACTCACGTTTGCCTATTTTATGTTTTTGCAGAGAGACTTCAGTCTCACTAGTATTCCCGCGTGGTCTTCGACGTTTAGCTTGATACCTCAGCTACGATCTTGTGCCCTCGGCAGGATCTGATAGATAGTCAGGCTTCTCAGCCTTTTTCATTTATAGATGTCTGTACTCAGACATGATAGTTTCCGCTTGTGCTTTGACTTGTATGCTCTGATTGTTGGGTCATGAGACCCATGTTTGTAATATCTCGCTCCCCGGAGCCTATTGAATAACTACTTGAGTCGTAGAGTCATTTTGTGATGCCATGTTGTATTGCACATATCGAGCATATTGTGTGTATGATATTGAAATGCTTGGTATGTGTGGGATCTGACTATCTAGTTGTTTATCTTTAGTAGCCTCTCTTACCGGGAAATGTCTCCTAGCGTTTCCACCGAGCCATGGTAGCTTGCTACTGCTCCGGAACACTTAGGCTGGCCGGCATGTGTCCTTCTTCGTTCCTGTGTCTGTCCCTTCGGGGAAATGTCACGCTTTGAGTACTGGAGTCCTGTTAGCCCGCTACAGCCCGGTTTACCGGAGTCCTGCTAGCCCAGTGCTACAGCCCAGACCCACTTGCTGATGACCGACACGTTCGAAGCTAGGTCATGGATGCCTGTCCCTGTAAGTCTGTGCCACTTTGGGTTTACGACTAGTCATGTCAGCCCGGGCTCCTTATCATATGGATGCTAGCGACACTATCATATACGTGAGCCAAAAGGC
>NW_025303320.1:0-836 GCF_018294505.1 Triticum aestivum
ATCATATTAGCACTAGTTTCATAACCAAAGCAAACTACCATGCTGTTCTAAAGGACTCTCAAAATAATATAAGTGAAGCATGAGAGATCAATTATTTCTATAAAATAAAACCACCACCATGCTCTAAAAGGATATAAGTGAAACACTAGAGTAACGACAAACTACTCCGAAAGATATAAGTGAAGATCAATGAGTAGTTGAATAATTATGCAACTATGTGAAGACTCTCTAATATTTAAGAATTTCACATCTTGGTATTTTATTCAAACAGCAAGCAAAACTAAATAAAATAAAATGACGCTCCAAGCAAAACACATATCATGTGATGAATAAAAATATAGCTCCAAGTAAAGTTACCGATGAACGAAGACAAAAGAGGGGATGCCTTCCAGGGTCTCTTGGTTATCCTTGAATATTACCTTGGGGTGCCTTGGGCATCCCCAAGCTTAGGCTCTTTCCATTCTTTATTCCGTAGTCCATCGAATCTTTATCCAAAACTTGAAAACTTCACAACACAAAACTTAACAGAAAACTCATAAGCTCCGTTAGTATAAGAAAATAAATCACCACTTAGGTACTGTTGTGAACTCATTCTAAATTCATATTGGTGTAATATCTACTGTATTCCAACTTATTTATGGTTCATACCCTCCGATAGTAGTCATAGGTTCATCAAAATAAGCAAATAACACGTCGAAAACAGAATTTGTCAAAAACAGAACAATTTTTAGTAATCTGGATCAAACGTATACTTATGGAACTCATAAAATTCTCAAATAAATTGCTGGACGTGACCAACTCCAATGCAGGACCACGAACGGACGTTCGTTTCGTCT
>NW_025303321.1:0-836 GCF_018294505.1 Triticum aestivum
TTAGAGTCGACCAGTCGACCAAAAAAAACGGGAGGTGTTCTTCAGACTATAGTCGACTACCAGCAGTCGACCACAGTCTCGGGGACTACACCCAGTGGGTGCACTCAGCGTGCCCCCACCGGTCTATGAATCTATTCGACCTAGTCGAGTAAGGAAAAAACTTAAGACATAAAGCCTATGGTCGACTGCCAGCAGTCGACCATAGCCTTGGGGACTACACCCAGTGGGTGCACTTAGCGTGCCCCCACTAATCCGGAATTTCAATCGACACACCCAGTAGGTGTAGGACAAACTCTAAGAATTTCAGAAAGAAGAGTTTTCAGATATAATATCCTAACAGAACAGGCAGTGACCGACTGACCTGAACATTACTCTGAAGAGCTGAACTGGCGTCATAGGCTGCCTGGCTGGCTTCTCGTATTGCCTTCACTTGCTCCATCATGACCCCCGCTTGGCGTATTGCTTCTTTAGCAGCACTAGCTTGGTCTTCTGGAACGGGGTAGGTTGAGAAAAGCGAGGGTTGAGCAGCACTCGACGACGAAGGACGAGCACTCGTCAACGGCACCGCAAAGGTTACGGTAGGCCGAGTGACATTGTGTCCCTCCACGACCAACGTCTCGGGTGCTGGCACGTCTTGAGTCGCCTTGCCAGCAGACGCCTTCTTGCTCCTCCTCTGCCTTGGTGGTTCCTCGTCGTCGTCATCGGGAAGATCGATAATGACGTTAGATGAAGCTGCAGAAAAAGAATCAAAATTAGAGACAAGAAGCCAATCGACTGAAGGCGGAACTACAAGAGTCATACCAGGTTTCAAAGTAACAGCATCCTCCATCTCCTGA
>NW_025303322.1:0-836 GCF_018294505.1 Triticum aestivum
AGGAATGCTTGCCTCATATTGAATTTGCTTATAATCGTTCATTGCATTCTACTACTAAGATGTGCCCTTTTGAAGTTGTGTATGGTTTCCTACCTCGTGCACCTATTGATTTGTTGCCTCTTCCATCTTCGGAGAAGGTTAATTTTGATGCTAAACAACGTGCTGAATTGATTTTAAAAATGCATGAGTTAACTAAGGAAAACATTGAGCGCATGAATGCTAACTATAAACTTGCTGGAGATAAGGGTAGAAAACATGTTGTGTTTGCACCTAGAGATCTTGTTTGGTTACATTTGCGTAAGGATAGATTTCTTGATTTGTGCAAATCAAAGTTAATGCCACGTGCTGATCGTCCCTTTAAGGTGTTAGAGAAAATAAATGATAATGCATATAAACTTGAGCTGCCTGCAGATTTTGGGGTTAGTCCCACTTTTAACATTGCAGATTTGAAGCCTTATTTGGGTGAGGAAGATGAACTTCCGTCGAGGACGACTTCATTTCAAGAAGGGGAGGATGATGAGGACATCAATACAATTGTTACACCCACAGCCCCTGCTGCTATACATACTGGGCCAATTACTAGAGCTCGTGCACGCCAACTAAATTACCAGGTACTTTCGTTTCTTGGTAATGATTCTAATGTTCATGAGAATATGATGCTGCCTAAATTGGATACATTTGTTTTGCTTACAAATGAAGGGCCTAGCTTGGAGAAGGATGAACATTGGAGCAAGAACAAGCATGGAGATGATGGCATGCGCAAGGGGAAGAAGAACGGAGTTACAAGTGATGATTTCAGGACTTTGAAGCCACCATAATGGGTGCATGAAGCCTTG
>NW_025303323.1:0-836 GCF_018294505.1 Triticum aestivum
GCTCCGCCACAAAGTAACAGTCGGGGGCCATCGAGAACCCAGGCCCACCTCTACCGGGATGGAGCCACCTGCCCCTTCAGCCCCCAACTCCGAACAGTATCACAGGTAATGTAACTGTGTAAAGTATATGGTATATGCCCGTGATCACCTCCCGAAGTGATCACGGCCCAGTAGTATAGCATGGCAGACGGATAAGAGTGTAGGGTCACTGATGGAACACTAGCATCCTATACTAAGCAGTAGGATAGCAGGTAAAGGTAACAACAGTAGTAGCAAGGACAGGCTATGCAGCAGTATAGGATTAACTGAAAGCAGTAACATGCTACACTACTCTAATGCAAGCAGTATAGAGTAGAATAGGCGATATCTGGTGATCAAGGGGGGGCTTGCCTGGTTGCTCCGGCAAGAGAGAGGGGTCGTCAATTCCGTAGTCGAACTGGGCAGCAGCAGCGTCGGTCTCGTAGTCTACCGGAGATAAGAGGGGGAAGAAACAATGAATATAATGCAAACATAAACACGACGATGCGTGACGTGACAACGAGCGGTGCTAGGTGTGCCCTAACGTGGTATGAGGTGGTACCGGTTAAGCGGGGAAACATCCGGGAAAATATCCCCGGGGTTTCGTGTTTTCGGGCAGCGGAGCCGGAGGGGGAAAGTTGCGAGTTCGATAGGTTAGGGGTGTGTGGCGGACGAACGGACTGCGTATCCGGATTCGTCTCGTCGTTCTGAGCAACTTTCATGTTGAAAATATTTTAATCCGAGTTACGGATTAAAAGATATGATTTTCTAAAGATTTTATTAATTTCTAGAATTTAATTAATTATTTAATTTAACCC
>NW_025303324.1:0-836 GCF_018294505.1 Triticum aestivum
ATGACTGGCTTTAATCCAGGGCCATGGAACCATCATCACGGCCTCTCCTTTTGGTGTGTACCAGAAAAGCGGTTTGCAACTTACTAAACCATATTCCTTGCGGAAAACATGTGGTAGTACAGGGAAGAAAATGAGAGGAACTGGACCGACACGGTTTGACACTGAAGTCACATAGTCCGGCATGAGACTGGCATGCTACAACACTGCCATCTCACCCATTTTCATGCCAACCCATGGCCATTCATACTCACATCCATCCACTTATGGATCATCGAACTCACTTACCTCATTATCGCATAAAATGACATTCATCGATATGCTTATCAACATGCCATGAAACTAACTAAATGCAAAACATGCCAAGACACTCGTCATATCAAAAGTTCAAACATGCTTGCCTGGTTCAGAGTAGTCGGAGCCTAGCTCGGTGAAGTTCACGGCTCCGTCACCTCCTTCGGTATCTACGGTATAAAAAAAATGCGCTATCGTGAATACCAAGGAGTGCACAGAAAGTATACCAAATATGTTCCAAATAAATCTGATAAAAAACTAGACAAAATTTTAAAGAGAACAGAAAAAGAATCAACCAAAAATACTTTTCTGTTTAAAAGTTATAAAGTTTTTTGTCCAGGGACTCATCTGTAATGAAACAGAAGTTTTCTAGGGGCTAGTTTATAAAAACAGAAAGCGCTTCGGTAGCGACTACGCCAGCCCAGAGGAAAGACATATTTGCCCGAAGGCGCTTCCAGAAAACGGTTCGATAGAAAGGGCAGAGAGGCTGACGGTGGGGTCCCACTCGTCAGGTTCAAATGTTCAAACGGGGCGGCAGAGTTCGC
>NW_025303325.1:0-836 GCF_018294505.1 Triticum aestivum
ATTCAATCGTACACTAATCATGCAGGCAAATGTGTACGATCAAGATCAGGGACTCACGGGAAGATATCACAACACAACTCTAAAACATAAATAAGTCATACAAGCATCATAATACAAGCCAGGGGCCTCGAGGGCTTGAATACAAGTGCTTGATCATAGACGAGTCAGCGGAAGCAACAATATCTGAGTACAGACATAAGTTAAAGAAGTTTGCCTTAAGAAGGCTAGCACAAACTGGGATACAGATCGAAAGAGGCGCAGGCCTCCTGCCTGGGATCCTCCTAAACTACTCATGGTCGTCGTCAGCAGCCTGCACGTAGTAGTAGGCACCTCCAGTGTAGTAGGAATCATCGTCGACAGTGGCGTCTGGCTCCAGGGCTCCAGCATCTGGTTGCGACAACCAGGTAGAAGGGAAAGGGGGAAAAGAGGGAGAAAAGCAACCGCGAGTACTCATCCAAAGTACTCGCAAGCAAGGAGCTACACTACATATGCATGGATATATGTGTAAAGGGCCATATCGGTGGACTAAACTGCAGAATGCCAGAATAAGAGGGGGATAGCTAATCCTGCCGAAGACTACGCTTCTGGCAGCCTCCCTCTTGCAGCATGTAGAAGAGAGTAGATTGAAGTCCCCCAAGTAGCATCTCCAAGTAGCATCTCCAAGTAGCATCTCCAGTAGCATCGCAGTAGCATAATCCTACCCGGCGATCCCCTCCTCGTATCCCTGAGAGAGAGCGACCACCGGTTGTATCTGGCACTTGGAAGGGTGTGTTTTATTAAGTATCCGGTTCTAGTTGTCATAAGGTCAAGGTACAACTCCAAGTCGTCCTGTTACC
>NW_025303326.1:0-836 GCF_018294505.1 Triticum aestivum
TTCTTACCATGCGGCAGGTGGTGACAGGCAACCAGCGGTGTCAATTAACTCTGAAGATTGTGTAAAGCGATTGCCAGGGGAACGTACATATACACGGTGTAGAAATATGTGGAGCTGGGTTGGCTATATATGGTAGCAAAAGATTAGCAATAATCAATTCAAAGATGCAATGTTGAATAAACGTTCAACGACGGTACTGTGCTGGTCCTAGGCTAGACCGGACTAGAGACGCGAGCCTAGAACACTAATGAGGTCACGGCGTAGCACAACTAGCATCAATGAAGGATACTAAGTAGCTCTTGACAGCAAGATATAAGTGAAGATCACAACGGCAGTGAAGATAATGATGAAAAACAACTGCCAAGCAGGATATATAACAACTCTCTCTCCAATTTTCCTCTTGAAAAGTTTTCTACTAACTCAAGCTTTCCAATGCAGAAAGAATCACTCAATTCCAAATTGATATGAGGAGTCAAAGAATTCTAAAACTCGCCTGAAAAATTGGAACAAGCTGTGTTCATGAACTTCGGAGGGCAAAAACACCTATTTAGAAGCCGATTTTGAGGTGTCAAATATTGAACTAGCTTCTACAACTATTTAGATGCGGCTCGTCGCTAGCTTCAATTTGAGTACTCACGGAGCCAAAACGGACTTCGTATGAGGAAGATACACCTGTTTTACTGAATAGTGCGCAAAACAGATTCCAATCCGAATTCAGGTACGAGATTGATTCTAGATAGATCCAATTTTTTTTCTTCTCTTTTTTTTTCTCACGCTTTTTTTTTTCTTTTTCTTCTCTCACTTTTTCTTTTTTTCCTTCTTTCCAAAACAAACTA
>NW_025303327.1:0-836 GCF_018294505.1 Triticum aestivum
TTTTTAACCTTGTAACTGGCAAGAACAATGGGAGTGACGACCCGCTTGCCTTTGTTGGGTGCAAGCAAATATTCTGTTTGTGTGTAGGTGCTGCTAAAGTTGTTCGTGTGTTGTATCCTACTGGTTCGATACACCTTGATTCTTAACTAAGAGAAATATTATCTACTACTATACTGCTCACTCTTCCCCTTCGAGGAAATCCAACAACTCCATCTTGAGTAGAAGTCATTGGCTAGAGTGTTGGATAAATCTTTGATGGTAGTGACTAAGTCGGTGGTGGGTGGGCTAAAAATTCTAGCTTCTCCTGATTTCTCCAAGATTTGTGTGTACATTGCAGTCTGCTCGTTTGAGATTGCGAGACTCTGAATTTGATCTAACATCTTGTTCAGGAGAGCCTTGTTGCCCTCGCCCATGACCTAGTTGAAGGTTGGGATCAGTATGAGTCTGTCCGAGATCTGATCTGACATGGCCTCAGGGTCTTCATTGGTCAAGCTAGATGTCTGGTCTGTGGTGGTAGTGCTCGGCTCTAGGCTCAAGGCTCGATATGAGGTATGACATGTGTCATGGTCCTGAGCTGGGATCAGAACCGAGATCTGGACGGGAGTATTGGCATAGTCATCGATCTGGTCTAACACCGACCTCGAAAATAGGAGTTCAGCACATGAATCTGCAACGTATTCCGGGTTTCGGAATCTAATGACCCATCCTAGTGAGAAATTTTTGGTCTAGCCGAGATGGCCAGTCGAATCAGCTTGAAGCATGATGATGCTGAAGACAAGAGTTGTCCAGGAAGAAAAGCCATGCCGCAGCCGACGCTATCGTCGATCTGGAGGCGA
>NW_025303328.1:0-836 GCF_018294505.1 Triticum aestivum
AGGTTGCAAGTTGGCATGGTATCATCATTTCACCCACATAGTATGTGCGAGAAAGTAGAGAGGGTTACGGAAAAACTGTATGCACTTCGTGTACAAAACGGACAATCTCTTTCGAAGTATCAGAGTTTCATATGGAAACTCGTCTGTTACACTTGTTTTAACTCCATTGTTTTTCTGTGTTCAAAATGCACGATTCAAAGCCAAATCATCAATGTACAATCCTTTCTGACTTCATTTGTTATTTTTCATGCATTTACGGATTATTTTGAGCTATAAGACCATGAAATTGAAAAGCATTTTAAATGAACTCTGAAAAGGTTCCAAGTTGGCATGGTATCATCATTTCACCCACATAGCATGTGCGAGAAAGTAGAGAGGGTGACGGCAAAAACTGGATGCACTTCATGTACAAAATGGACAATTTCTTTCGAATATCAGGGTTTCATATGGAAACTCGTCTGTTACAAAGGGATTTCATTTTTTTGAACTTATTTGAACTCCCTTGTTTTTCTGTGTTCAAAATGCACCATTCAAAGCCACATCATCAATTTACAACCCTTTCTGACTTCATTTGTTATTTTTCATGCATTTACTGATTGTTTTGAGCTATAAGACCATGAAATTGAAAATCATTTGAAATGAACTCTGAAAAGGTTCCAAGTTGGCATGGTATCATCATTTCGCCCACGTAGCATGTGCGAGAAAGTAGAGAGGGTTACGGCAAAAACTGGATGCACTTCGTGTACAAAACGGACAATTTCTTTCGAAGTATCAGGGTTTCATATGGAAACTTGTCTGTTACAAAGGGATTTCATTTTTTTGAACTTATTTGAACT
>NW_025303329.1:0-836 GCF_018294505.1 Triticum aestivum
TTGAAATGGGGATCTGTGAAACCCTCAGAATCATTTTGAAAATGACCCAAATAAAAATTTCTCCAAAAGGATCCAAGAAAATGCTCATGTTGCTCTCTGAAAATATTGGACAGAGATAAAAATCAAACCAATATTTTTAGTGGCTCATGGACATTTATTTTGGGCATTTGGAATTAATGCATAAGTATTTGCATTGGAAATATATTAATTATATATATTAATATATGCCCAAATATTATGCCATTTATAAAAGAGCTCTGGAATAATATATATAGCTCCTGCAAAAATTGGCATAAGTTAAATAAATGATTTAATATATTTTTTAAATCAAAACAAATGTCAGAAATTAGAAAACAGAAAAATATATAACAGGAGGAGCTTACCTGGGCTCCTCCACTGTGCGGCCCAGCCAGCTGGCCGGCCCAGCCAGCAGCCAGCCCAGCCCACCACTGCAACCCTCCGTCGTCTTCCTCCCCTCGCCCCGAAGCTGCTGCGTGCTCGCACGCGCACGGCCGCGCGGCCACCTCCTGCTTGCCGACGAGCTCCTGGCCGCGTGGACGACTCCCGCAGGCCGTCCCGATCCCCCCTGCTCTCTCTCACTCTCTCCCGGCTCTTCCCTCCTCTTCCTCGCTCTCTCTCTCACACGGCCGAACACCACCGTCGCCGCCGTTCGCCGTAGCAGCCATCTCCGGCCACCCCTCGCTCCCCCGACTAGCTCAGAAGCTCCGCCACGACCCCCTCTTCCTCCCCACCGCTCCACAGCTCCCCGGAAGCCCTGCATCGCCGCCACGTCGCCGTTCCCCTCTTCGGGCTCCGACCATCGTCGCCGTCGAATT
>NW_025303330.1:0-836 GCF_018294505.1 Triticum aestivum
GTAGTGTTGATTTTGATCAACCTCATCCTCATAGTCTCCCACATAATCATCCTCCTCCGCATCAGCAGCAGGAGCCACAGAAGTATCAACAGCAGCACCAACAGTTTGGCCAAACGCAAGAGGAACACGGCTTGCTCGGCGGAGGTCTGCTTCGCGACGTGGAGGTAGTCGTTGTTGTTGTTGTTGTTGGAGAGGTGCGTTAGCTGCAGCGGGTGGTGGTGGTGGAAGACGCGCGAGCAATTCATTAAACTTGTTATCGAGCTTTGTTTCGAACGTCTTCTCAAAGCCAGTGATCTTCTCCATGGCCTCTTCAAAATTGTTCAGCACATCTTGCACCTGTTCAGTCATCATTTGCTGAAACTTATCATGAAGCTCCTTGTTTGATAAATTCTCCCAGTCAATCTCGTCGGCTTGTGATCCTGGCATGGTTAGCAGCAATAGAAACACACAAGAATATGATCCTACAGACTACGAACAATTGGTGGTGGTGGGTGTCACAAATCCGTCAAGCAAATCTCAAATTCTTACCAGTTCTTACCCAGCAGCAGGCGGTGATCGGCAACCGTTGTAGTCAAAAACTCTCAAAGCTTGGATAGAGCGATTACCAGGGAGAGTCAAACGCACGACATAGATGTATGTGGAGCTGGGAAGGCTTATAATATGGTAGCAAAAAGGGTCAGCAATAATCAATTCAGAGATGCAAAGTTGAATAAACGCTCAACGACGGTACTGTGCTGGTCCTAGGCTAGACTGTGCTAGAGACGCGAGCCTAGAACACTAACAAAATCACGGCGCGGCACGTAAACAAGGAAAAAGCACACTCTGGAATTTTTTTT
>NW_025303331.1:0-836 GCF_018294505.1 Triticum aestivum
TTTTAGTTGGAGGACTTGGGGTATTCTTTACGGAAGAAAAAGCGGTTCCCAAGTTGGTAATGATACCCTCAAGCTTATCGATTCTAGTGGAATCATGATTTATTCTTTCATTAACTATGGGTTTCTTCTCCTTAATATTTTTTAAAGTGACTCCTACTTTAGATCCATATTGAGTAATTTGGTTGTGGATCTCTTTATCGAAATTTTCAATTAACTCTACGGTAGCAACTTTATTTTCAATAATTTCAAGTTTTTGCATTACATGCTCCAAAGTTAACATAGTTCCATTAACCAAAAGAGGGGGTGAGCCAAACAAATCTATCATAGCATTATAGGAATCAAAAGTGTGGCTACCCAAGAAGTTCCCTCTGGTAATGGTATCAAGGACAAATCTATGCCAAGGAATAGCACCTACATAAAAAATTGCGAAGAAGAATAGAAGTAGATTGCTTCCTGGTAGATCTATTTTGAGCATTGCAAATTCTATACCAAGCGTCTTTTAGGTTTTCTCCTTCCCTTTGCTTAAAATTAAGAACTTCATTTACGGGAGACAACGGAGAAGATAGGGGACTAGCCATAACAATAAGCAAGCAATCCGACACACAAGCAAACAAGAAATGGGCAAAAAGAGGCGAATAGAGAAAGAGAGGGAGGATGGAGAGAGAGGGGGCGAATAAAACGGCAAGGGTGAAGTGGGGGAGAGGAAAACGAGAGGAAAATGGCAAATAATGTAATGCATGAGATAAGGATTTGTGATGGGTACTTGGTATGTTGACTTTTGCATAGACTCCCCGGCAACGACGCCAGAAATCCTTCTTGCTACCTCTTGAGCACTG
>NW_025303332.1:0-836 GCF_018294505.1 Triticum aestivum
CATTTTTAAAATCAATTCAGCACGTTGTTTAGCATCAAAATTAACCTTCTCCGAAGATGGAAGAGGCAACAAATCAATAGGTGCACGAGGTAGGAAACCATACACAACTTCAAAAGGGCACATCTTAGTAGTAGAATGCAATGAACGATTATAAGCAAATTCAATATGAGGCAAGCATTCCTCCCACATTTTCTTATTATTCTTCAAAACAGCCCTAAGCACAGTAGACAACGTTCTATTGACTACTTCAGTTTGTCCATCGGTTTGGGGGTGACAAGTAGTACTAAAAAGCAGTTTAGTCCCCAACTTAGCCCATAAACATCTCCAAAAGTGGCTAAGAAATTTAGTATTTGGCACACCATGCAAGCGAATAATTTCACGAAAGAACAAATCAGCAACATTAACAGCATCATCGCTTTTATGACATGGTATAAAGTGTGCCATTTTCGAGAATCTATCCACGACAACAAATATGCTATCCCTCCCCTTCTTTGTTCGAGGTAAACCTAAAACAAAGTCCATAGATATATCCTCCCAAGGAACACTAGGTACAGGCAAAGGCATATATAAACCATGAGGATTGAGTCGTGACTTAGCTTTTTGACATGTAGTGCATCGAGCAATAAAACGCTCAACATCCCGTCTCATCTTTGGCCAAAAGAAATGTGTAGCAAGTACGTCCTCCGTCTTCTTCACGCCAAAGTGTCCCATTAATCCTCCTCCATGCGCCTCCTGCAACAACAAAAGACGAACGGAGCTAGCTGGAATGCATAGCTTGTTAGCACGAAACACAAATCCATCGTTAACAACAAACTTGTTCCACATTCTTCCTTCTT
>NW_025303333.1:0-836 GCF_018294505.1 Triticum aestivum
GGGGTGCGTCATTGTGTCGGTCATCAACGCTCTCGTTTTTTATCGATTATGACCCGTTTCGTGGACAATTACTCACCGTTTTGGGGTCCCATAGCGATTTCCATAGTTGTTGAGCTCCAAGGTGCACTTACGTGTCGTTCATCAACACTCGCACTTTTGGCCGATTCTGGCCCGTTTAGTGGACTATTACTCACTGTTTGGGGTCCCATAGTGATTTCCACGATTGACGAACCCCGGGGTGCGACTACGTGTCGGTCATCAAGACTCACTGTTTTTGTCGATTCTGACCTGTTTCATGGACTATTAATCAACATTTTGGAGTCCCAGAGCGATTTCCATGGTTGTCGAATCCCAAGAGTGCTTACGTGTTGGTCGTCCAGACTCGCAGTGTGGGCCGATTCTGACCCGTTTCTTGGACTATTACTCGGTTTTGGGGTCTCGAAGTGATTTGCATGATTGACGAACCCCGGGGTACGTCTACGTGTGGGTCATCAACACTCTCGGTTTTTGTTGATTGTGACCCGTTTCAAGGACTATTACTGACCGTTTTGGGGCCTGTAGCAATTTCCATAGTTGTTGAACCCCAAGGTGCATTTACGTGTCGGTCATCAACACTCGCGTTTTTGGTCGATTGTGACCCGTTTCGTGGACTATTACTCACCGTTTTGGGGTCCCATAGTGATTTCCATAGTTACTGAACCCCAACGTGCACTTACCTGTCGGTCATCAACAATCGCAGTTATGGCTGATTCTGGCCCGTTTCATGGACTATTACTCACTATTTTGGGGTCCCGGAGTGATTTCGAAGATTGACGAACCCCGGGGTGCGTCATTGT
>NW_025303334.1:0-836 GCF_018294505.1 Triticum aestivum
CATGGTATCATCATTTCACCCACATAGCTTGTGCAAAAGTGTAGAGAGGGTTACGGCAAAAACTGGACGCACTTCGTGTACAAACTGGACAATCTCTTCGGAGTATCAAGGTTTCGGACGAGAACTCATCTGTTACACTGGCACTTCATTTTTTTAAACTTATTACAACTCCAGACTTTTTTTGCGTTCCGTACGCACCATTCAAAGCGACGTCATCAATTTTCAACACTTTCTGACATCATTTGCTATTTTTCAGTCATTTACCGATTTGTTTAGAGAGCTAAATAACCGTGAAATTGAAAATCACTACAAAATGAACTCTGAAAATTTCGAAACTTGGCATGGTATAATCATTTCACCCACATAGCATGCGCAAAAGAGTAGAGAGGGTTACGGCAAAAACTGGACGCACTTCGTGTACAAACTGGACAATCTCTTTCGAAGTATCAAGGTTTCTGAGGAGAACTCATCTGTTACATGGGCACTTCATTTTTTTAAACTTATTACATATCCAGACTTTTTTACGTTCCGTACGCACCATTCAAAGCAACGTCATCAATTTTCAAAACTTTCTGACATCATTTGCTATTTTTTAGTCATTTACCGATTTGTTTACAGAGCTAAATGACCGTGAAATTGAAAATCACTACAAAATGAACTCAGAAAATGTCGAAACTTGGCATGGTATCATCATTTCACCCACATAGGATGTGCAAAAGAGTAGAGAGGGTTACGGCAAAAACTAGACGCACTTCGTGTACAAACTGGACAATCTCTTTCGGAGTATCAGGGTTTCGGACAAGAACTCATCTGTTACACTGACACTTCATTTTTTT
>NW_025303335.1:0-836 GCF_018294505.1 Triticum aestivum
GTGGGAGGAGAGAAACGGCGGCGTGGGAGGGAGAGGGAAGAAGCGAGTAACGGGCGGGGGTACGGGCCATTAGGTAGTAGGATCTTTGCCGTCCGCCCCCCTTTGCCGTCCGCTTTTTTGCCTCTTTGCCGTCCGCTAGCGGACGGCAAAGAGGTGGCCCGTTAAGTTTTTCAAAAACGGGCGGGGGGTGGGGGCCACCTCACTCTTTGCCGTCCGCCAGCGGACGGCAAAGATTCTTTGCCGTCAGCTGGCAGACGGCAAAGAGCTGGCAGATGGCAAAGAGCTTCTTTGCCGTCAGCCTTTTCTTTGCCGTCTGCTTATGCGTAGCTGATGGCAAAGAGCTGCTTTGCCGTCAGCTAGCAGACGGCAAAGAGCTGGCAGATGGCAAATTAGCTGATTCCAGTAGTGTTTGTTGTTTTTCAGTCATTTACCGATTTGTTTAGGGAGCTAAATGACGGTGAAAGTGAAACTCACTACAAAATGAACTCTGAAAATGTTGGAACTTGGCATGGTATCGTCATTTCGCCCACATAGCATGTGCAAAAGAGTAGAGAGGGTCACGGCGAAAACTGGACGCACCTCGTGTACAAACTAGACAATCTCTTTCGGAGTATCAGGGTTTCGGACGAGACCTCATCTGTTACACGGGCACTTCAATGTTTTTTAAACTTATTTGAACTCCAGCCTATTTTTGCGTTCAGTATGCATCATTCAAAGCGACGTCATCAATTTCCAACACGTTCTGACATCATTTGCTGTTTTTCAGCCATTTACCAATTTGTTTAGGGAGCTAAATGACGGTGAAATTGAAAATCACTACAAAATGAACTCTGAAA
>NW_025303336.1:0-836 GCF_018294505.1 Triticum aestivum
GGCTTTTGGGGGTTTTGTAGGGTTAATTTAGGGGTTTCATATATTGTGTTAGCTAGCTAATAGACAGAAGTGTCCTATCTTATCTCTGTGCTTGGTCGACGCTACACTAGTAGAAAAAGACCTAATAGTCCCGATTCATAAGGGCCTTTAGTCCCGGTTCATGAACCGGGACTAATGGGCCGTTACTAATACCTTCACCCATTAGTCCCGGTTCAAACCAGAACCGGGACCAATATGCCTCCACGTGGCCCTGTGCACCGAGCCCAGTGAGGCGGCCTTTGGTCCCGGTTGGTGGCTCCAACCGGGACCAAAAGGCATCCACGTGTCAGCATTCCAGTGGCTGGGGTTTTTGTTTTTTTTGAAAGGAGGGGAGGTTGGGGGTTTTGGGGGGTTAATTTAGGTGTTCCATATATTGTGTTAGCTAGCTAATTAATAGAGAGAAGTGTCATCTCTTATGTCCGTGCTTGGTCGACGCTACGTACTATATATACATAAATGATCGAGAGAACCATTCAGTACAGAAGTTCGTCATGCATACCGAGAGAAGTGATCGATCGACCTCTCCTTCTCCGAGAGATTGGTCGAACAACAAGTTTTCGTATCATGTATCCGACGCTACAGGCTACATACATGTACAATATGTATAAGATCTCTTAATTACAAACCCCTAGCATTTGAAATCAATTTCCACATGGTATTCTCCGGCTTTACTGATGACGTGGTCAAGAAAGAATCCCGCCAATTCCTCTTGAATTGCTTTCATGCGATCTGGTTCTAGTAGAAAAACACCTAATAGTCCCGGTTCATAAGGGCCTTTAGTCCTGGTTCATGAACCG
>NW_025303337.1:0-836 GCF_018294505.1 Triticum aestivum
GCCCCCTCGACTGGATCGGGGAGGGGCCAGGTCCCGCGCCGCCCCAGCGCGCCCCGACGCCGGTGCCCACCTGCGCCTTCACCCATCGTCGCCGGACAGCCGCCACCTCGTCCTCTCCCTCGTCGGACCTCCCCGACCGCCGTCGAGCCCACTGCCCTAAACCCCTACGCCTCGCTGTGAGCTCCGGTCTCCTTCCCTCTCTCCCCTTATTCTCTGTCACCGACGCCGTTCACTCGCGCACGCATGACCGTAGCCCGCCCTGCTGCCGCCTCTGCTCACTCCCGCCGCCATGAGCTCGCTTCGGTCGAGCTCCGGCCTCGTCCCGCAGCCCCCGCTTTGGCTCCGCCACGCCCGCTCGCTGCCAGCCCTGCGGTCGCCGTCCCAGCTCACACCGACCGTCGTCGGCCCCGCGGCCAACTCCGGCGCCCCGCCGCGCCATGACGGTCGTCGCCCGCGCACTCGGGTTCGCCCTATCGGGCGCGCGCCCACACCCGTTACGCTCCAGCCCCTGCGCCCGAACGCCCAGCGCCCGTTAAGGCCTTGGGCCACTTACATGCGGGCCCCAGCGCCCAGAACATTTTGTTAAAAAAAAAGAAGAGAGAAGAATTTTTAAATATATATATATATATATATATATATATAATAAATAAATAATAAATAATAAAAATAAATAAATAAATAAATAAATAACTTAATTAATTATGTTTAATTAACCTAGTTAACTAACTAACCTAATTAACTCTGTTTAATTAAACTTGTTAATTAATCAGTCAATGACATGCGGGACCCACACATCAGTTTGACCCCGTCAACTCTGTTGACTGCTGACGTCAGCA
>NW_025303338.1:0-836 GCF_018294505.1 Triticum aestivum
GCCCCCCTCACGAACGGCGCCGCCGCCGGCACCCGGAGGGGGGAAACGGACGCGTCGAGTCTACACGGAGTGGATGTAGCTGTGGGCCTGGCCCGGATGTTGCTCCAAAGCGTTCCTATGGGCCGACCTAACACAACCGGGTGGAGAGGTCCACTGGTCAAAGCCCGTCCGTGCAAAGTCAAAGGGCTAGATCCCGTGGTCAAACGCTACAGGGTTAGGCGGGACGGGGGCCCTGGGGGGGTAGCAATGCCACCGGAGCGTCGTACCGGGCCCTCATACATGCGGGGTGGTGTTGTGGCATGTCCGAATAGGCGGCACGCGTCTCCGGGTTGTGGCCCCCCTCACGGACGGCAATGAAACGGTGGTAGACGTTCTGCGGTAACGATGCAGCGTGAATATTATTAAATACTTGGAGCGCGATAAAATCATGAGTTTTTAACACAACGTGGGCACATGTGCTATAGGACTGATGGTAATTTTTCATAATTTTTTGTGATGGAGAAGTATCTGAACACTTCCCTCTACGCGGATTGCTCTTCGCACGTCTACGACTGTGGCCGGCGGCCTTCGGGGGGTAGCATACCGTAAAATCTTGCGTAGGCGGCCTCTCACAAGTCTGGAAGTGTTGAGGCGGTTGCAAACGCCCAGCACGCGTCTTCGGTGCGTGCCCCCCCTCACGGACGGCGCCGCCGCCGGCACCCGGAGGGGGGAAACGGATGCGTCGGGTCTACACGGAGTGGATGTAGCTGTGGGCCTGGCCCGAATGTTGCTCCCCGGTGTCCCTCTGGGCCGACCCGACACAACCGGGTGGAGAGGTCCACTGGTCAAAGCCCGTC
>NW_025303339.1:0-836 GCF_018294505.1 Triticum aestivum
GGGGGGTTTATTTTAGTTTAATTAAGGATTAGGGCACTAGGG
The DNA here is from genome assembly GCF_018294505.1 of Triticum aestivum. Taxonomy (NCBI): domain Eukaryota; kingdom Viridiplantae; phylum Streptophyta; class Magnoliopsida; order Poales; family Poaceae; genus Triticum; species Triticum aestivum. Next base: position 43 of record NW_025303339.1, read on the forward strand.
CCCACATGTCAGTGGCTCTGGGGTTAGATTAGGTGGTGATTAGCTTAAGCTAATCACCTGATGGCGGGGGCCCACCTGTCAGTGTCAGCAGAGGGGGGGTAGTTAAAATAAAATAACTAAACTAATTAACAGGGGGGGCTGGCCCCACCTGTCATCGACCCAGAGAGGGGGGGGGGTGTCCCGCCGTGGTCAACGTGGTCAGACCCACCGGCGGCTTGACGCCGGCGAGGCCAGACGCGGTGGTGCGCGTCGGAAACCCACTACAGGGGCTCTTTTGGCGCGTAGGGAGCAGCTACGGGGAGAGGGTGGAGTGGCGCATCCAACGGTGGCGGTGGCGGAGGCTGGGGTGGCCGGAGCTGCCGGCGGCGAGCTCTTTTGCGGCGGCCGGAGCTCGGGCGAGGTCGGGGTTGGCGCTCGGGGGCACGGGAGGGGAAGCTAGTGGCGGCTACGGGCTCCTGGAGACGTGTTGAGTGCGGTGGTGTGCTCGGCTTCGAGCTGCAACGGCTCCAGCCACGGTGGTGACGAGGCACGGCGGCGGCGAGCTCTCGGGTCCGGCGGAAAGGCGGCTAGGGTACGGGAACGAGCGCGAGGAGGAGGGGGAATGGAAGAGTAGCTCACAGGGGTTGCAACGGTGGCCTCGGGGAGCTCGGGGAGGCACCGGAGCCGACGAATTTGACGAAGATGGCCGGCGGTCCGAGGTTGAAGAAGCCGGCGGTGGCGACGTTGCAGGGGCTCCCGCGGTGCGCTTCTCGGCAAGGAGGAAAAGGTGGTCGAGGCGGATCTCCTGGGTACTT
>NW_025303340.1:0-836 GCF_018294505.1 Triticum aestivum
AATGGTGCATACGGAACGCAAAAAAAGTCTGGAGTTCAAATAAGTTTAAAAAATGAAGTGCCCATGTAAAAGATGAGTTCTCGTCCGAAACCCTGATACTCCGAAAGAGATTGTCCAGTTTGTACACGAAGTGCGTCCAGTTTTTGCCGTAACCCTCTCTACTCTTTTCCACATGCTATGTGGGTGAAATGAAGATACCATGCCAAGTTTCAACATTTTCCAAGTTCATTTTGTAGTGATTTTCAATTTCACGGTCATTTAGCTCTCTAAACAAATCGGTAAATGACTGAAAAATAGCAAATGATGTCCTAAAGTGTTAAAAATTGATGACGTCGCTTTGAATGGTCCATAAGGAACGCAAGAAAAGTCTGGAGTTCAAATAAGTTTAAAAAAATGAAGTGCCCGTGTAACAGATGAGTTCTCGTCCGAAACCTTGATACTCCAAAAGAGATTGTCCAGTTTGTACACGAAGTGCGTCCAGTTTTTGCCGTAACCCTCTCTACTCTTTTGCACATGCTATGTGGGTGAAATGATGATACCATGCCAAGCTTAAACATTTTCAGAGTTCATTTTGTAGTGATTTTCAATTTCACGGTCATTTAGCTCTCTAAACAAATCTGTAAATGACTGAAAAATACCAAATGCTGTCAGAAAGTGTTGAACTTGATGGCGTCGCTTTGAATGGTGCATACGGAATGCAAAAAAAGTCTGAGTTCAAATAAGTTTAAAAAAATGAAGTGCCCGTATAACAGATGAGTTCTCGTCCGAAACCCTGATACTCCGAAAGAGATTGTCCAGTTTGTACACGAAGTGCATCCAGTTTTTGCCGTAACCCT
>NW_025303341.1:0-836 GCF_018294505.1 Triticum aestivum
GGACGCGGCGGCGGACGTGTCCGGCGCGGACGGACGCGTCCGGCGCGGCGCGGAGGGAGAGGGTTAGGGTTTCGTCTGAGATTTCGTTTTTCCGGATGTCCACTCATTTATAGGTAGAGGGAGCTAGGAGACTCCAAATGAGGTGCGGTTTTCGCCCACACGATCGTGATCGAACGACCTAGAACATGGAAGAGAGTTTGGTGGGCTTTGGGCTGGTTTTGGAGGGGGTTTTTGCTGGATACTCAAATGGACATTGCGGAGGCCCGGTTAACCGTTGGAGTACCAAACGACCTCCGAATGGAACGAAACTTGACCGGTAGTCCCCGGGTGGTATATTAAGACCACTTGACAAGCCTCGGTCCATTCCGAGAAAGTTTGATACACGCACACGAAAGAAAGCTAGAGGGGTGCACCGGAGGAGATAGGAGCGCCGAAACGGACAACGGGAAAAATGCTCGGATGCATGAGACGAACACGTATGCGAATGCAATGCACATGATGATATGATATGAAAATGCAAGACAAGACAAAATACAAAACGAAAGACAAAACCCGACAACGGAGGAAAACAAAACACATAGCCGGAAATGGCAAGAGTCGGAGTTACAAATATGGCATGTTACATGCGGGGTGTTACAACACTCCACCACTACGAGAGGATCTCGTCCCGAGATCTAGGACTGAAAGAACTCCGGATATTCGGAACGGAGATGGTCCTCGCGTTCCCAGGTGGCTTCCCGGTCGGAATGGTGCGACCACTTCACTTTCAGGAATTTGATAGACTTGTTGCGAGTCTTGCGCTCAGTTTCTTCAAGAATAGCAACGGGGTGCTCATG
>NW_025303342.1:0-836 GCF_018294505.1 Triticum aestivum
TTGATGTCTTCAATTCTTTATTCCAAAGCATCATGATGAAGTTGTCGTCCTTTCTTCGGGGAACTCCATCGTACTTACGAATAGGTAAGGGGCAGTTCTACAAAAATAGGAGGTTATAAGGGAAATTCATCTGGGGGTATCCCAAGAATGAACATATGAGTATCTCTCGAGTTGAACAAATTACACCTATCGAGAGCAAAGTAAGACGGGGCAATAAGAAGTTTCAAGCGGATAGGCAATCGTTCATTGCCTGAAGCGAAGTGTGAAAGGGGTTCAGAGCAATGGGAATAAGTATTGCGTCTGATACCAAATTGATGATCTCATCAGAAGGTGGCTCGTGAATTACACACGAGGCCACTGAGGAATAACTTTGGGAACAGGGGGTGTGCAGGAGAGTCAGGTTTCGATCCTGTGGAACTGTGGGATATGGGCCCACCATGTGGATTAAAAGTAGGAAGGACAGTGACATCTTGCACGATCATGTAAGCAAGGCATGCCAGAGGATAGTCTGTCGGTTATGTCGGCAACAACATCGGTACCAAGGGCGAGGGACGAAGAGAACCATTTTCCTGCTCGTTGAACGAGGCGGGCCAATAGGCAAGGTTCTCGTCCATCGGTGGCTACCGAAATGTCATCAACAATAGTAACAGGGTCTTACTGACACGGTCGTACACCAAGGTGTTTACATAAGCAGAAGAATATTACTGCTTAGATCATATAGACCTCAAGAAAGGTTAAACCAAACAATGGAAAGGACATATGATTATCAGATTAAACAGAACAATGGAAAGGAAATTATGTTTAAACACATATTTCAAGGGTATATCCTTCCCAAG
>NW_025303343.1:0-836 GCF_018294505.1 Triticum aestivum
ATCCGGTGCTTTATTGCTGGTATGATCGCATCCGACATGTTACCCCGGTCTTCGTCCCTTATCCTTGCCCCTCCCAGCTCCACTACAAAGACGATTGTACATTGCTTTGGCCGCTCCCTCTCAACTACGGAGACGAGTTTAACGCGGTTTCCACCCCTCCCTCTCAACCGCACCAGTGCACGCTTGCCGCGCCACAACGCCGACGCTGGACCCGTGAATCGTGAGCACCCAGCTATGACTTACCGCACTCGTGCAAAATAATAAAACACGGTAAATATATTACTTACACGTGCGTTTTGTTTTGCAAGCGGCGCGAAAAAAATTAAAAAGGGAATGCAACACGAGGACTTTCCCGGAGGTCACCCATCCTAGTACTACTCTCGCCCAACACGCTTAACTTCGGAGTTCTGATGGGATCTGGTGCTTTAGTGTTGGTATGATCGCATCCGACATGTTACCCCGGTCTTCGTCCCTTATCCTTGCCCCTCCCCGCTCCACTACAAAGACGATTGTACATTGCTTTGGCCGCTCCCTCTCAACTACGGAGACGAGTTTAACGCGGTTTCCACCCCTCCCTCTCAACCGCACCAGTGCACGCTTGCCGCGCCACAACACCGACGCTGGACCCGTGAATCGTGAGCACCCAGCTATGACTTACCGCACTCGTGCAAAATAATAAAACACGATAAATATATTACTTACACGTGCGTTTTGTTTTGCAAGCGGCGCGAAAAAAATTAAAAAGGGAATGCAACACGAGGACTTCCCAGGAGGTCACCCATCCTAGTACTACTCTCGCCCAAGCACGCTTAACTTCGGAGTTCTGATGGGATCCA
>NW_025303344.1:0-836 GCF_018294505.1 Triticum aestivum
TCCGTTTTGTACATGAAGTGCATTCAGTTTTTGCCTTAACCCTCTCAACTTTCTTGCACATGCTATGTGGATGAAATGATGATACCATGCCAACTTTCAACCTTTTCAGAGTTCATTTGAAATGCTTTTCAATTTGAGGGTCTTATAGCTCAAAATAATTAGTAAATGCATGAAAAATAACAAATGAACTCAGAAAGGACTGAAAAATGATGATGTGGCTGTGAATGGTGCATTTTGAGCACACAAAAAGTTAGGAGTTCAAATAAGTTTTAAAAAATGAAATCCCTTTGTAACAGACGAGTTTCCGTATGAAATCCTGATACTTTGAAAGAGATTGTCTGTTTTGTACACGAAGTGCATCCAGTTTTTGCCGTACCCGTCTCATCTTTCTTGCACATGCTATGTGGCTGAAATGATGATACCATGCCAACTTTCAACCATTTTAGAGTTCATTTGAAATTCTTTTCAATTTTAGGGTCTTATAGCTCAAAATAATTAGTAAATGCATGAAAAATAACAAATGAAGTCAGAAAGGATTCAAAAAAGATGATGTGGCTTTGAATGGTGCATTTTGAACACACAAAAAGTCAGGAGTTCAAATAAGTTTTAAAAAATGAAATCCCTTTGTAACAGACGAGTTTCCATATGAAATCCTGATACTTTGAAAGAGATTGTCCGTTTTGTACACGAAGTGCATCCAGTTTTTGCCTTAACCCTCTCAACTTTCTTGCACATGCTATGTGGATGAAATGGTGATACCATGCCAACTTTCAACCTTTTCAGAGTTCATTTGAATTGCTTTTCAATTTTAGGGTCTTATAGCTCAAAATAATTAG
>NW_025303345.1:0-836 GCF_018294505.1 Triticum aestivum
CGAGCACAACCTGATGACCTATGAGGCGTACGATATCAACGGCTACACATTCTACACCGAGGCCAAGGACATGAAGAGCGATGGTTATCAGAACTCCGGGGTAACGATGGAATCCTACACCGGTAACGACAAGGACAGATACTACGGAAGGATCAAGGAGATCTGGGAGCTGAGCTACGCTGGAGAGAAGGTCCCGATGTTCCGTGTCAGATGGGCCAAGAACGTCATAAAAGAAGACCGGTATTTCACCACCATGGTTATACCCGAAGCCAAATCCAAGACCGCGGGCGCAAACGTCACCGCGAAAAATGAGCCATGGGTACTGGCTTCCCAAGTGGACCAATGCTTCTTCATTACCGACCCGCCAAAGCCCAGTCGTGTTGTCGTGAGGAGAGGCAAAAGGAAGATCATCGGAATGGATGGAGTAGCCAATGAGCAAGACTTCGACAAGTACGGCAACCCGAGGATCGAACATGACGACGATGATGAAGTAGCAGCATACACCACAAGAACAAGCAGGACCACCCTACCTAAAGGACGTCCGTTCCACAGAAGAACTCCATTTGCAAAAAAGAAGGGCAAGAAGATTGTGAACAGATAGCTAGCTAAGATCGATTGTATTTAAATCGTAGCCTTCATTTCTCGATTGTATTTCATGGACACTTTTTGAACTATCATGAATATTTTCAAATTTCATGGACACTCGATCTCGATCCCCCTCCATCTCGATCGCTATCCCACCTCGCCAGATCCGGTCCCCCTCGCCGCCGAGCACCCCCCGGTCCACCGGCCGCCGCCGCCGACCCCCCGCACCCCTCCCCTACTCAACTGCCGCC
>NW_025303346.1:0-836 GCF_018294505.1 Triticum aestivum
GAGTGTTGATGACCGACACATAATAGCACCCAAGGGTTCATTAATCGTGGAAGTCACTTCGAGACCCCAAAACAGTGAGTAATAGTCCACGGAACGGGCCAAAATCGGCTAAAACTGTCAATGTTGATGACCTCCACGTAAGCGCACCTTGGGGTTCAACAAGCATGGAAATCACTTTGTGACCCCAAAACAGTGAGTAATAGTCCACGAAACGTGTCAGAATCGACAAAAACCGCGAGTGTTGATGACCGACACGTAAATGCACCCCAGGGTTCGTTAATCATGGAAATTACTCCGGGACCCTAAAATAGTGAGTAATAGTCCATGAAACGGGCCAGAATCGGCCAAAATTATGAGTATTGATGACCGACATGTAAGTGCACCTTGGAGTTCCACAAGCATGGAAATCACTTTGTGACCCCAAAACGGTGAGTAATAGTCCATGAAACGGCTCAGAATCGACAAAAACTGTTAATGTTATTGACCGGCACGTAAACGCACCCCAGGGTTCGTTAATCATGGAAATCACTTCGGGACACCAAAACACTGAGTAATAGTCCATGAAACGGGCGAGAATCGGCCAAAACTGCGAGTGTTGATGACCGACACAGAAACGCACCCCAGGGTTTGTTAATCGTGGAAGTCACTACGAGACCCCAAAATAGTGAGTGCTAGTCCACGAAACGGGCCAGAATCGGCCAAGACTGTCAATGTTGATGACCTACACATAAGCGCACCTTGTTGTTCAACAAGCATGGAAATCACTTCGGGACCCCAAAACAATGAGTAATAGTCCACGAAACGGGTCAGAATCGACAAAAACCACGAGTGTTGAT
>NW_025303347.1:0-835 GCF_018294505.1 Triticum aestivum
CTCGGGACGAGATTCTTTTGAGTGGGGGTGAGTTGTCACACCCTAGCTAGTCATGCATTAGAGTGTTGCATCATGTTTACTCTTTCATCAGAAACTTGAAATGGGGATGACAGAACCCCCAGTCCCCTCTGAAACCAACTAGGGTTACTAAAATAATTTTTCAATGAACCTGAAATGCCCTTCTAAAATGCCCATCATTTTTGTCTTGGTTCAGAACCTCTGCCAAAAGTGGTGCACATTTTCCTAGGCCATCCTAGGGTCTTTGAATTAAATCATAAATATTTGAATTTGGGCATTTAAAATAATATAAAATATTTAAATGCTCAAATATCTCCAAACTAAAATGTTTCATGTTGGAAATAATCCAACTATGGACCAGGAGTTGTTTGGTGATTTTTGGAGTTGCCTAGGTATTTTATTTAATTCAACAAAGTTGCAGATATATTAAATAAAAACAGAAATAGAAAAAAAGGGGGAAAACTTACCTGTGTGGCCCAGCCAGCTGGCCGGCCCAGCTAGCCAGCCCAGCCCACCACCGCCGTCGTCCTCCTGGCGCCAGTCGGCCAGGCGTGTGGCCGGCGCGCGCGCACGGCCACCGCGCCACGCCACCTCTCTCCCTGCCTGCCTGCCCTCCCCTCCTCGTCTCGGTGTCCCTGGACGACGCCACGCCTCCTCCCTGCTCTCTCTCACTCTCCCCCAGCTCTCCCTCGCTCTCTCTCTCGCCCGGCCGAACACCACCGTCGCCGCCGTTCGCCTTAGCCACCGTCTCCGACCACCCCTCGCTCCCCCGACTAGCTCAGGAGCTCCGCCTCGACTCCCTCTTCCTCCCCACCGC
>NW_025303348.1:0-835 GCF_018294505.1 Triticum aestivum
AAAATGATGGTCAACAGCCGGTTGCATCAGATGAGGATTTTGACGAGGTTCCAAATGATGATGGTCAACAGCCGCATGATTTTGACGATGATCCAAAATATCCTCCAAATAATGATTCAAGTGAGGCTCCAAATGGTGATCCAAGTGAGGCTCTAAATGGTGATCATGGTGATCCAAGTGAGGCTCCAAATGATGATCCAAGTGAGGCTCCAAATGGTGATCCAAGTGAGGCTCTAAATGGTGATCATGGTGATCCAAGTGAGGCTCCAAATGGTGACCAACCTTCTGTTGTTGTGAGTTCTGCTAGGTATGTAAATCTTGCAAGGGTCAAATACTACTGTACATCTATCACTTGACACGATCTCATTACCGTTTATGTTTGGACCCTTTATGTTTTGCACAACTCTATGGTAGGTTTGAAGAAGACGCGCAAGGTACCAACAACCAAGAGAAGAAGAGAAGAAACAATGAGCACAAGGTGCACGAGGAGCAAAGTGATGGCAAGAAGCTCAAGGAACAGACAGAAGCCCCAACGCTATCTATGAACAATTATGAAACATTATGAATAAGGAATGATGTTGTATTATGAAACATTTATCACTTGACATGTTGTATTTCTGTTGGATGATGTTGGACCTATGTTAGAAGTATGTTTGACATGATGTTTAAATATCTGTTGGATGATGTTTGAATGAGCACATGGTTTTTCCTTTTTTTGATTTTTTTGAATTTTGTTTTGCTCATTTAAATTCTGGTCAAACCTAACTTTGACCAAGATTTAAGCAAGTCTAAAACATCAAAATGAAAAACTAAGCCTGGATACTTCTTAGTCAAT
>NW_025303349.1:0-835 GCF_018294505.1 Triticum aestivum
GCAGAGGAGCCGGAGGGGGAAAGTTGCGAGTTCGATAGGTTAGGGGTGTGTGGCGGACGAACGGGTTGCGTATCCGGATTCGTCTCGTCGTTCTGAGCAACTTTCATGTTGAAAATATTTTAATCCGAGTTACGGATTAAAAGATATGATTTCTAAAAGATTTTAACAATTTTGGAATTTAATTATTTATTTAATTAATTCGAAAAATGTATTTATGACGTCAGCATGATGTCATGCTGACGTCAGCAGTCAACAGCGGTTGACTGAGTCAACCCTAACAGGTGGGTCCCGTTCGTCATACTCTGTTAACTAATTAACCTAATTAAGTTTAATTAACAGTAGTTAATTAGGTTAATTAGTTATTAGGTTAATTAATCAGGATTAATTAGATTAATTATTTACTTAATTAATTGATTAATTAATTAATTAATTAGTTTTTATTCATTTTTTTAAATTTTTTTATATAAATCTCATTTTCCTTTTCTTTTTATTTAAAAGTTCTATGGGGGGGTGGGGCCCCATCTGTCATTGTCACCGGGGGGTTCTTAGCGGGCGCGAGGGCAGTCGGGTGTGGGCGCTGGGCGCCGGGTTAACGGGCGAAGCCCGGCTGGGCACTCGAGCGGGTGCGGGGGCGCCGACGGTGCCGGCCAGGTGGCTGGAGCCACGCACGGGAGGCGGAACGGCGAGCGTGAGGGGAGGCGCGGGGTTGCCGAGCGCGTCGAGGACGACAACGCCCAGCGGCAGTTGCGGGCGGCGCCCGGTGCCGCAGTCCTGCGGGACTCAGAGGCGGGCGAGCACGGGGCTGCGTGAGCCCGGGGCGAGATCAGGCGCGAGC
>NW_025303350.1:0-835 GCF_018294505.1 Triticum aestivum
TCCCCTCGATTCCCCACGCCTCTCCCCCCTCTCCCCCGATGGGATCTGGATCGGGGCAGTTGCCCCGGCCCCGTCGAACGCCGCCTCGCCGGCCCCTGCCCTCGTCCTCCCGCCCTGTCCCCGCTCCCTCGACAGCTCCCCTGTCGCGCCGACCGCGCCCTCGACGCCCTACGCCGCCTGGAACGCCGCTTCGCCGCCCGCCTCCTCATCTCCTCCCCGCCACCCGACGTGCTCGACGCCGGCGCTGCCTCGCCACGCGCCGTTGTCGGACCCCGCCGGAACGCCTCCTCGACTCCACCGCTCCCCGCCGTCGCGTTCGCCCTGCATCGGGCCTCCCCTGCAACGCGGGTGAGGGACCCCACCGACGATCCCCCTCTCAATCCTTTCGCCGTAGTCGTCGTTCGCATCCTCCCGTTGCTGCGTCCGGTGCCCTGCTCCGTGCACGACCAGGCTGCGCCCGCGCCGGCCTCCGCCCCGCGCCTGCCGTGCTGCCCTGGCTCCGCTCGCCCGCGCAACCCTCCCTCCGCCTTGCCGTTGCTGCTACGGCCGGCGCCCGACGGCGCGCCGCGCCACGCGCGCCCCGCGAGTCGTGGTTGCCCCTGTGCCACAACCTCCCCGCGCTCCGGCTGTGGCCACGGCCACCGACGCCAGGCCACGCGCCCGCCCCTTCGCCCGTTGCCCCGCGGCGCCCTATCGGGCTGGCGCTCGTCGCCCGTACCGCCCGGCGCCCAGCGCCCGTTAGGCCATTCGGGCCACTGCCAAACGGGGCCCACGCCCCCGGAACGAAAAAAAAGAAGATTAAAATTAAATAATAATAATAATAATTAATTAATTA
>NW_025303351.1:0-835 GCF_018294505.1 Triticum aestivum
CTTTCTTACTTCATTTGTTATTTTTCATGCATTTACTAATTATTTTGAGCTATAAGACCCTAAAATTGAAAAGCATTTCAAATGAACTCTTAAAAGGTTGAAAGTTGGCATGATATCATCATTTCATCCACATAGCATGTGCAAGAAAGTTGAGAGGGTTACGGCAAAAACTGGATGCACTTCGTGTACAAAACGGACAATCTCTTTCAAAGTATCAGGAATTCATCCGGAAACTCGTCTGTTACAAAGGGATTTCATTTTTTAAACTTATTTGAACTCCTGACTTTTTGTGTCTTCAAAATGCACCATTCAAAGCCACATCATCATTTTTCAATCCTTTCTTACTTCATTTGTTATTTTTCATGCATTTACTAATTATTTTGAGCTATAAGACCCTAAATTTGAAAAGCATTTCAAATGAACTCTGAAAAGGTTGAAAGTTGGCATGATATCATCATTTCATCCACATAGGATGTGCAAGAAAGTTGAGAGGGTTACGGCAAAAACAGGATGCACTTCGTGTACAAAACAGACAATCTCTTTCAAAGTATCAGGATTTCATCCGGAAACTCGTCTGTTACAAAGGGATTTCATTTTTTAAAACTTATTTGAACTCCTGACTTTTTGTGTGTTCAAAATGCACCATTCAAAGCCACATCATCATTTTTCAATCCTTTCTTACTTCATTTGTTATTTTTCATGCATTTACTAATTATTTTGAGCTATAAGACCCTAAAATTGAAAAGCATTTCAAATGAACTCTGAAAAGGTTGAAAGTTGGCATGATATCATCATTTCATCCACATAGCATGTGCGAGAAAGTTGAGAGGGTTAC
>NW_025303352.1:0-835 GCF_018294505.1 Triticum aestivum
AGAAGAACTCCATTTGCGAAAAAGAAGGGCAAGAAGATTGTGAACAGATAGCTAGCTAAGATCGATTGTATTTAAATCATAGCCTTCATTTCTCGATTGTATTTCATGGGCACTTTTTGAACTATCATGAATATTTTTAAATTTCATGGACACTCGATCTCGATCCCCCTCCATCTCGATCGCTATCCCACCTCGCCAGATCCGGTCCCCCTCGCCGCCGAGCACCCCCCGGTCCACCGGCCCCCCGCACCCCGCGCACCCTCCCCCGCTCCACCGGCATTACTGTTTGATGATATTTTTTAAATAATTATTACTGTCTTATAAAAAAATATTACTGTTATGATTTAAACAAGTTTGAACATATTTAAACACAAATAAATATCAAACAGCATTTTAAATGCATAAAAAAAATTGTGGAGCCTGGGAATTGAACCCAGGACCTCCTGGTGTGAGAACTGGCTGCTGACCAGTCGAGCTAGTAGAGGGAACTTGGTGTGGACCAGGTCAGGTGGAAGATAACCTGTTGGCTCGAGCAGAAATAAAAAAAAATACTAATGGCGCACCAGGGTGAGGTGCGCCATTAGTATGGATGTACTTATGGCGCACCGAGGGGTGGTGCGCCATTAGTATTGTGCCCTCGCCCGGCCCTCGATCCCCTTCCCCTCTCCTATCCCCGGCCCAAACCTATCCCCTCTCTCTCCCTCGCCCTCGCCCTCGATCCCCTTCCCCTCTCCTCTCCCGACGCCGCTGCCCCGCCGCCTCGACGCCGCCCCGTCGTCCTCGTCTCCGCCCCGACGCCCCGACGCCGCGACGCCGCCCTCTCCTCTCCCGACGC
>NW_025303353.1:0-835 GCF_018294505.1 Triticum aestivum
GCCTGGCCCGGGCCGCGCGGGATTCGGCAGGAGGCGGCGGCTGCGCGCCACGTGGCCGCGTGGGAGTGGCGGCGGCGGTGTGTCCGGCCCGGACGGACAATGTCCGGCGCGCGGAGCTGCATTTTTTAGGGTTTCGGGGAGGAAGAAGATCCAAAAATGAAGGTGTGTATATATAGGCATAGAGGGAGCTAGCGGAGTCCAAATGAGGTGCGGTTTTCGGCCACGCGATTGTGATCGAACACTCTAGGACATGGAGAAGAGTTTGGTGGGTTTTGGGCCAAATTGGAGGGGTGTTGGGCTGCAACTCACACGAGGCCTTTTCGGTCCCTCGGTTAACCGTTGGAGTATCAAACGAAGTCCAAATGGTACGAAACTTGACAGGCGGTCTACCGGTAGTAAACCAAGGCCGCTTGGCAAGTCTCAGTCCAATCCGGAAATGTTTAATCCCCACACACGAAAGAAAGCTAGAAATGACCACCGGAGGAGAACGAAGCGCCGGAATGCAAAACGGACAACGGGGAAAATGCTCGAATGCATGAGACGAACACGTATGCAAATGCAATGCACATGATGACATGATATGAGATGCATGACAACGACAACACACACGGAGACAAAGATCCGAACCCGAGGAAATAAAATAACTTAACGCCGGAAACGGCAAGAGTTGGAGTACAAATAGGGAAAGTTACATCCGGGGTGTTACACTAACTTACAGGGACAGGCATACATGAATCAACCTCGAGCATGTCGGTCAACAGCGTATGAATCCGGGCTGTAGCACTGGGCTAACAGGACTCCGGGAACCCGGGCTGTAGTAGGCTAGGCAGGACTC
>NW_025303354.1:0-835 GCF_018294505.1 Triticum aestivum
TCGAAGGCGTAAAGGCTGAATACGCCTTCAGCCGACGGCGGATCGGTGCGCGCGCGCGCGCACGTTTTAAACCTGACGGGTGGATCCCACCCGTCAGGGCGTGTGGCTGACGGGCCGGCCCCACGGCGGCCGTCGTCTACCTCCGGCCAGAGGCGACGGCGAGCTCGCCGGCGGCGATACAGGGCACGGGAAGGGGCGCGGAGGCTACCGTTGGACTCAGGAGCGAGTCGCGGTTCTGGTGGTGGTGGAGACGGTCGCCGGGGTGGCCTGCTTCGCCGGCGACGAGGTCCCGCGGCGGAGGTGCTTCGGGCGCCGGTGGTTCCGTCCGTTTCCGGCTGCAAAACGAGGGGAAAGAGAGGGGAAAACATCAGTGAGGCGAGGGGAGTCCAGTTCGAGAGAGAAAAGGAGCGGAGGAGGCCTGTACCCGCAGATCGACGGCGACCCGAGGCGGCGGAGCTCGAGCTCGATCTCGAGCTCGGGCGGCTCTGGAGAGAAGTGGGTGGTTCCGGGGGTGGATTGGGTGTGTGGAGGGGCGACAGGGAGGAAGAGAAGGGCTCGGGAGCGCCTTATATAGGCTGGCCGCGGTTCACCGTGGGCGTGGCCTACGGGCGCCCGCGGGATCGGCTCTGGAAGCCGTTGGAGAGAGGTTGGAGCTGTCCACGGCGCTCGTGGGGATGGAGTAGGGCGCCAGGGAGGAGGAGAGAGAGCGGGGGAGTGTTCTGGCGCCCGCGCGTGTGAGGCCGGCCATTGGCCGAGCCGGACGGCGTCGGGCACGCGCTGCAGGAGGGGAGAGAGAGGGAGAGACAATGGGGACGGCACGGCGGCGTGTCGCAGA
>NW_025303355.1:0-835 GCF_018294505.1 Triticum aestivum
CACGAGTCGAGGCGGACGTCATCGCGGTAGCGACGACGGACGCCGAGACGAGCACGTGACACCACTGCCAACCTGTCTTAGGGTAACGTGAGTCGAGGCGGACGTCGTCGTCGCGACGACGTCCGCCGAGACGAGCACGTGACACCACTGCCACCCTGTCTTAGCGTAACGCGAGTCGAGACGGACGTCGTCGCGGTAGCGACGACGGACGCCGAGACAAGCACGTGACACCACTACCACCCTGTCTTAGCATAACGCGAGTCGAGGCGGATGTCGTCGTGGTAGCGACGATGAACGCCGAGATGAGCACGTGACACCACTGCCATCCTGTCTTAGCGTAACGTGAGTCGAGGCGGACGTCGTCGCGGTAGCGATTACAGACGCCGAGACGAGCATGTGACACCATTCCCACCCTGTCTTAGCATAACGCGAGTCGAGGCGGATGTCATCGCGGTAGCGACGACGGACACCGAGACGAGCACGTGACACCATTGCCATCCTGTCATAGCATAACGTGAGTCGAGGCGGATGTCGTCACGGTAGCGACGACGGACGCCGAGACGAGCACGTGACACCATTCCCTCCCTGTCTTAGCGTAACGCGAGTCGAGGCGGACGTCGTCACGGTAGCGACGACGAACACCGAGACAAGCACGTGACACCATTCCTACCCTGTCTTAGCGTAACGCGAGTCGAGGAGGACGTCGTCGCGGTAGCGATGACGAAAGCCGAGACGAGCATGTGACATTACTGCCACCCTTTCTTAGCGTAACGCGAGTCGAGGCGGACGTCGTCGCGGTAGCGACGACGGACGCCGAGACGAGCACGTGACACCA
>NW_025303356.1:0-835 GCF_018294505.1 Triticum aestivum
GTTGAGAGGGTTACGGCAAAAACTGGATGCACTTCGTGTACAAAACGGACAATCTCTTTCAAAGTATGAGGATTTAATCCGGAAACTCGTCTGTTACAAAGGGATTTCATTTTTTAAAACTTATTTGAACTCCTGACTTTTTGTGTGTTCAAAATGCACCATTCAAAGCCACATCATCATTTTTCAATCCTTTATGACTTCATTTGTTATTTTTCATGCATTTACTAATTATTTTGAGCTATAAGACCCTAAAATTGAAAAGCATTTCAAATGAACTCTGAAAAGGTCGAAAGTTGGCATGATATCATCATTTCATCGACATAGCATGTGCAAGAAAGTTGAGAGGGTTACACCAAAAACTGGATGCACTTCGTGTACAAAACGGACAATCTCTTTCAAAGTATCAGGATTTCATCCGGAAACTCGTCTGTTACAAAGGGATTTCATGTTTTAAAACTTATTTGAACTCCTGACTTTTTGTGTGTTCAAAATGCACCATTCAAAGCCACATCATCATTTTTCAAACCTTTCTGACTTCATTTGTTATTTTTCATGCATTTACTAATTATTTTGAGCTAGAAGACCCTAAAATTGAAAAGCATTTCAAATGAACTCTGAAAAGGTCGAAAGTTGGCATGATATCATCATTTCATCCACATAGCATGTGCAAGAAAGTTGAGAGGGTTACGGCAAAAACTGGATGCACTTCGTGTACAAAACGGACAATCTCTTTCAAAGTATCAGGATTTCATCCGGAAACTCGTCTGTTACAAAGGGATTTCATTTTTTAAAACTTATTTGAACTCCTGACTTTTTGTGTGTTCAAAATGCACCA
>NW_025303357.1:0-835 GCF_018294505.1 Triticum aestivum
CCAAGATAAAAAGAGCACCAACCAAAACAGTGGTGTCCGCTTTGATGCAGCAACCGAGAATGGGCGAAAGGTCACATATTATGGTTACATAGAGGAGATATGGGAACTTGACTATGGACCCTCCTTTAAGGTCCCTTTGTTCCGGTGCAAATGGTTCAAGCTAACAGGAGGTGGGGTAAAGGTGGACGAGCAATACGGAATGACAATGGTGGATTTCAACAATCTTGGTTACCTTGACGAACCATTCGTCCTTGCCAAAGATGTCGCTCAGGTTTTTTATTTGAAGGACATGAGTAGCAAACCGAGGAAACGGAAAGATAAGAAAACGATCAGTACATCATGCGATGATCCAAAGCGCCACATTGTTCTTTCAGGGAAAAGAAACATCGTGGGAGTGGAGGACAAGACAGACATGTCAGAAGATTATAATATGTTTGGTGAAATTCCGCCCTTCAAACTGAACACTGACCCAAGCATTAAGTTAAATGATGAGGATGCTCCATGGATACGGCACAATCGTAAGCAAGCAGGGACACAAGGGAAGAATTGATGTGTAATAATTTATTGTACCAAACTTTGTTGAATGGATCATGTGAATTAAAACGTACGATGACGAATCCGGATGATTTGTATTTGGTCGATGAACTGAATGATGTATCAAACCTTTTGTCAAACCTTCAAGGGATCGATGAACTGAATTTTTTGATATATTATTTGTATTTTTAAGATTTTAAAATGAATTAGTTTTATTTTTCTGATTTTTTAATATATTATTTGTATTTTTAAGATTTTAAAACGAATTATTTTTATTTTTCTGATTTTTTTGATATATAAT
>NW_025303358.1:0-835 GCF_018294505.1 Triticum aestivum
AAAGGTTGAAAGTTGGCATGATATCATCATTTCATCCACATAGCATGTGCAAGAAAGTTGAGAGGGTTACGGCAAAAACTGGATGCACTTCGTGTACAAAACGGACAATCTCTTTCAAAGTATCAGGATTTCATCCGGAAACTCGTCTGTTACAAAGGGATTTCATTTTTTTAAACTTATTTGAACTACTGACTTTTTATGTGTTCAAAATGCACCATTCAAAGCCACATCATCATTTTTCAATCCTTTCTGACTTCATTTGTTATTTTTCATGCATTTACTAATATTTTGAGCTATAAGACAATAAAATTGAAAAGCATTTCAAATGAACTCTGAAAGGTTGAAAGTTGGCATGATATCATCATTTCATCCACTTAGCATCTGCAAGAAATTTGAGAGGGTTACGGCAAAAACTGGATGCACTTCGTGTACAAAACGGACAATCTCTTTCAAAGTATCAGGATTTCATCCGAAAACTCGTCTGTTACAAAGCGATTTCATTTTTTAAAACTTATTTGAACTACTGACTTTTTGTGTGTTCAAAATGCACCATTCAAAGCCACATCATCATTTTTCTGTCCTTTCTGACTTCATTTGTTATTTTTCATGCATTTACTAATTATTTTGAGCTATAAGACCCTAAAATTGAAAAGCATTTCAAATGAACTCTGAAAAGGTTGAAAGTTGGCATTATATCATCATTTCATCCACATAGCATGTGCAAGAAAGTTGAGAGGGTTACGGCAAAAACTGGATGCACTTCGTGTACAAAACGGACAATCTCTTTCAAAGTATCAGGATTTCATCCGGAAACTCGTCTGTTACAAAGGGATTT
>NW_025303359.1:0-835 GCF_018294505.1 Triticum aestivum
TCAACCCTTTCTCACTTCATTTGGTCTTTTTCGGGCATTCACTCATATTTTTGAGCTAAATGACCATGAAATTGAAAAGCACTACAAATGATCTCTGAAAAGGTTGAAAGTTGGCATGGTATCATCATTTCACCCACATAGCATGTGCTAAAAAGTTGAGAGGGTTACGGCAAAACTGGATGCACTTTGTGTACAAAACGGACAATCTCTTTCGAAGTATCAGGGTTTCGGACGAAAACTCATCTGTTACAAAGGGATTTCATTATTTTGAACTTATTTGAACTCCAGACTCTTTGTGTTCAAAATGCACCATTCAAAGCCACGTCAGCAATTTTCCACCCTTTCTGACTTCATTTGTTCTTTTTCAGGCATTCACTCATATTTTTGAGCTAAATGACCATGAAATTGAAAAGCACTACAAATGATCTCTGAAAAGGTTGAAAGTTGGCATGGTATCATCATTTCACCCACATAACATGTGCTAAAAAGTAGAGAGGGTTACGGCAAAAACTGGATGCACTTCGTGTACAGAACGGATAATCTGTTTTGAAGGATCAGGGTTTCGGACGAAAACTCATCTGTTACAAAGGGATTTTATTATTTTGAACTTATTTGAACTCCAGACTCTTTGTGTGTTCAAAATGCACCTTTCAAAGCCACATCAGCAATTTTCAACCCTTTCTGACTTCATTTGTTGTTTTTTAGGCATTCACTCATATTTTTTAGCTAAATGACCATGAAATTGAAAAGCACTGCAAATGATCTCTACAAAGGTTGAAAGTTGGCATGGTATCATCATTTCACCCACATAGCATGTGCTAGAAAGTTGAGAGGG
>NW_025303360.1:0-835 GCF_018294505.1 Triticum aestivum
TTGTTTTGCACGCGGTGCAAAAAAATTAAAAAGGGAATGCAACACGAGGACTTCCCAGGAGGTCACCCATCCTAGTACTACTCTCGCCCAAGCACGCTTAACTTCGGAGTTCTGATGGGATCCGGTGCTTTAGTGCTGGTATGATCGCATCCGACATGTTACCCCCGTCTTCGTCCCTTATGCTTGCCCCTCCCAGCTCCACTACACACACGATTGCACATTCCTTTGGCCGCTCCCGCTCAACTACGGAGACGAGTTTTACCACGGTTCAACTGCACCAGTGCCTATTTACCATGGTTTCGACCCCTTTCAGAACACGCTTGCCGCCGCTAGACGCGTGAATAATGAGCAGCGAGCTAAAACTTACCGCAAACGTGCAAAATAATAAAACGTGCTAAACATACGTCGCGCTCGTGCGTTTTGTTTTGCACCCGGTGCAAAAAAATTAAAAGGGAATGCAACACGAGGACTTCCAAGGAGGTCACCCATCCTAGTACTACTCTCGCCCAAGCACGCTTAACTTCGGAGTTCTGATGGGATCCGGTGCTTTAGTGCTGGTATGATCGCATCCGACATGTTACCCCCGTCTTCGTCCCTTATGCTTGCCCCTCCCAGCTCCACTACACACACGATTGCACATTCCTTTGGCCGCTCCCGCTCAACTACGGAGACGAGTTTTACCACGGTTCAACTGCACCAGTGCCTATTTACCATGGTTTCGACCCCTTTCAGAACACGCTTGCCGCCGCTAGACGCGTGAATAATGAGCAGCGAGCTAAAACTTACCGCAAACGTGCAAAATAATAAAACGTGCTAAACATACGTCGCGCTCGTG
>NW_025303361.1:0-835 GCF_018294505.1 Triticum aestivum
GACAATCTGTTTCGGAGTATCAGGGTTTCGGACGAGAACTCATCAGTTACACGGGCACTTCAATGTTTTTTAAACTTTTTTGAACTACAGCCTGTTTTTGCATTCAATATGCATCATTCAAAGCGACGTCATCAATTTCCAACATGTTCTGACATCATTTGCTGTTTTTCAGTCATTTACCGATTTGTTTAGAGAGCTAAATGACGGTGAAATTGAAAATCACTACAAAATGAACTCTGAAAATGTTGGAACTTGGCATGGTATCATCATTTAACCCGCATAGCATGTGCAAAAGAGTAGAGAGGGTCACGGCGAAAACTGGACGCACCTCGTGTACAAACTGGACAATCTCTTTCGGAGTATCAGTGTTTCGGACGAGAACTCATCTGTTACACGGGCACTTCAATGTTTTTTAAACTTTTTTGAACTCCCGCCTATTTTTGCGTTCAGTATGCATCATTCTGGACAATCTCTTTCGGAGTATCAGGGTTTCGGACGAGAACTCATCTGTTACACGGGCACTTCAATGTTTTTTAAACTTTTTTGAGCTCCAGCCTGTTTTTGCGTTCAGTATGTATCATTCAAAGTGACGTCATCAATTTCCAACATGTTCTGACATCATTTGCTGTTTTCAATCATTTACAGATTTGTTTAGAGAGCTAAATGACGATGAAATTGAAAATCACTACCAAATGAACTCTGAATATGTTGGAACTTGGCATGGTATCATCATTTCACCCGCATAGAGTGTGAAAAAGAGTAGAGAGGGTCACGGCGAAAACTGGACGCACCTCGTGTACAAACTGGACAATCTCTTTCGGAGTATGAGGGTTTC
>NW_025303362.1:0-835 GCF_018294505.1 Triticum aestivum
TTATATTATGAGTTTATGAGTTTTGATGCACCGAAGGAGTTCGGAGTCCCGGATGAGATCGGGGACATAACGAGGAGTCTCAAAATGGTCGAGACGTAAAGATCGATATATTGGACGACTATATTCGGAGTTCGGAAAGGTTCCGAGTGATTCGGGTATTTATCAGAGTACCGGAGAGTTACTGGAATTCGCCGGGGAGAAGTATTGGGCCTTATTGGGCCATACAGGAAAGAGAGAGGGGCTGCCTAGGGCAGGCCGTGCCCCCCCCATGGCCTAGTCCGAATTGGACTAGGGGGAGGGGCCGCAACCCCTCCTTCCTTCCCTTCTCTCTTCCCCTTCCTTGTGTCCTACTCCTACTACATGGAAGGACTCCTAGTTGGACTAGGAAAAGGGGAATCCTACTCCCGGTGGGAGTAGGACTCGCCTAGGGCGCGCCATAGAGAGGGCCGGCCCTCCCCTCCTCCACTCCTTTATATACGGGGGCAGGGGCACCCCATAGACACACAAGTTGATCTTCGTGATCGTTCCTTAGCCGTGTGCGGTGCCCCCCTCCACGATATTACACCTCGGTCATATTGTAGCGGTGCTTAGGCGAAGCCCTGCGACGGTTGAACATCAAGATCGTCACCACACCGTCGTGCTGACGGAACTCCTCCCCGAAGCTTTGCTGGATCGGAGCTCGGGGTGCGTCATCGAGCTGTACGTGTGTCAAGAACTCGGAGGTGCCGGAGTAACGGTGCTTGGATCGGTTGGACTGGGAAGACGTACGACTACTTCCTCTACGTTGCGTCAACGCTTCCGCTTCAGTCTACGAGGGTACGTAGACAACATTCTC
>NW_025303363.1:0-835 GCF_018294505.1 Triticum aestivum
TAGGGTAGGGGCACGGACCTGTCCAAGGAGCCCTACCCTAGGACATCCCTAGGAGAAGTCACCTTTTCAATCGACTTGAAGGTATCCCACTCGACGGGTTCAAGACACTCGACCAAGAAGCTATCACTCGACCATGAAGCCAACCACTCGACCGCTAGGAGACCTAAAGTCACTCCGCAGGCAAACGGTCGGCTATCAAGTAGCCTTTATGGTCATTATAGCACTTTATTAGGGGCGTTATCAGTAACGCCCAACCTTAAATGTACCTTAAACCCTGCATTACTGAGGGCAGGAGGGGGCCGGCGAACTCTATATAAGCCACCCCCCTCCTCAGTATGAGGGGTTCGCACCCCTGTTATTCACACGCCAGTAATCCAGTCGACCGCCTCCGGGCACCGAGACGTAGGGCTGTTACTTCCTCCGCGAAGGGCCTGAACTCGTACATCTTGGTGTGTTTACAACTTCCCAATAGCTGAGATCTAGCCTCTCCTTACATACCCCCCTACATCACTGTCAGAGTTAGAACCACGACAGTTGGCGCCCACCGTGGGGCAGGCATCTTAGCACCTGATTGGAGAAGTTGCGATTTTTCCGATCCCTTTGATCATGGTTTCATGCGGAGTTTTGGTGGAGGGCCGCGAGATCCGCCTCAGCACGCTCACATTCATCGCCGACGACTCCGCCTGGCTTCAGGAGGCGCCACTCGACATCGACGCGCTCCCCGTCCGCGGTGCGACGCATTTCCGCGCATGCGTTCGTGGCGTCCTCCTGCGGCAGCCGTCGACCCAGTATCGGTCGGCCCCCGTATCGTCTCCCCACTCTGTCTCCTACCGGC
>NW_025303364.1:0-835 GCF_018294505.1 Triticum aestivum
CGTTAAATTGGTCAGAGACCGGAGACAGCCGCATCTTCGGACCAGACATGCTCAGAGAGGCCGAGGAAAAGGTCAAGTTAATCAGGGATCGACTCAAGACCGCCCAAAGCCAGCAGAAAAGTTATTATGATCAGAAGCATCGTGGGGTCAGCTTCGAACCCGGAGAATTTGTATACCTACGTGTGTCCCCTATGAGAGGACTACAACGGTTCAAGATTAAAGGGAAACTAGCACCAAGGTTCATCGGGCCATTCGGTATATTGGCACGGAGAGGCACTGTAGCCTACCAGCTAGACCTACCCAAGGAACTATCAGACATCCACAACGTATTCCACGTTTCACAATTAAGGAAATACGTGAGCAACCCAGAGAAACAAGTGCCCCATGAGAACCTCGATATGCAACCGGACCTCACCTATCGGGAACGTCCAGTAAAGATATTAGAGGAGTCTGAAAGGAGAACCCGACAGAAGACCATCAAATTCTTCAGAGTTCAGTGGAGCAATCACACCGAAAACGAAGCAACTTGCGAAAGAGAGGATTTTCTTCGAGCAGAGCATCCACACTTGTTTAAGGATCCGCTGAAATCTCGGGGACGAGATTTTTCCTAAGGGGGTAGGTGTTGTGACACACCAAAAATTTTATTTGGGTTTTAGCAAAATGCTTGCTGGATTTTCCTTTGAGATTTGAGGCTTTTCAAAATTTTCAGAAAAGACATCCTCATAAGAATTCTTTTCTTTGGCTAGGTGGTCATTTCTGTTCTCTACTACAAACTTTGGGTTTGATTTTTGTCTTTTATTTAAAAACTTTTCTCTGTTGGCCCTCTTCTCAAAAA
>NW_025303365.1:0-835 GCF_018294505.1 Triticum aestivum
CTCATACTTTGAAAGAGATTGTCCGTTTTGTACACGAAGTGCATCCAGTTTCTGCCGTAACCCTCTCAACTTTCTTGCACATGCTATGTGGATGAAATGATGATTCCATGCCAACTTTCAACATTTTCAGAGTTCGTTTTAAATGCTTTTCAATTTTAGGGTCTTATAGCTCAAAATAATTAGTAAATGCATTAAAAATAACAAATGAAGTCAGAAAGGATTGAAAAATGATGATGTGCCTTTGGATGGTGCATTTTGAACACACAAAAAGTCAGGACTTCAAATAAGTTTTAAAATATGAAATCCCTTTGTAACAGACGAGTTTCCGTATGAAATCTTGATACTTCGCAAGAGATTGTCCGTTTTGTACACGAAGTGCATCCAGTTTTTGCCGTAACCCTCTCAACTTTCTTGCACATGCTATGTGGATGAAATGATGATACCATGCCAACTTTCAACCTTTTCGGAGTTCATTTGAAATGCTTTTCAATTTTAGGGTCTTATAGCTCAAAATAATTAGTAAATCCATGAAAAATAACAAATGAAGTCAGAAAGGATTGAAAAATGATGATGTGGCTTTGAATGGTGCATTTTGAACACACAAAAAGTCAGGAGTTCAAATAAGTTTTAAAAAATGAAATCCCTTTGTAACAGACGAGTTTCCGTATGAAATCCTCATACTTTGAAAGAGATTGTCCGTTTTGTACACGAAGTGCATGCATCCAGTTTTTGCCGTAACCCTCTCAACTTTCTGGCACATGCTATGTGGATGAAATGATGATACCATGCCAATTTCCAACCTTTTCAGAGTTCATTTGAAATGCTTTTCAATTTT
>NW_025303366.1:0-835 GCF_018294505.1 Triticum aestivum
GAGGTCTACACGGAGGGGATCTTGCTGTGGGTCTTCCCCGGATGTTGCTCCAATGTGTCCCTATGGGCTGACCTAACACAACCAGGTGGGGAGGTCCACTGGTCAAAGCCCGTCCATGCAAAGTCAAAGGGGTAGATCCCGTGGTCAAACGCTACAGGGTTAGGCGGGACGGGGGCACTGGGGGTAGCAATGCCACCGGAGCATCGCACCGGGCCATCATACATGCGGGGTGGTGTGGTGGCATGTCCGAAGAGGCGGGACGCGTCTCCGGGGCGTGGCCCCCCTCCCGGACGGCGATGACACGGTAGCAGACGTTCTGCGGTAACGATGCGGCGTCAATATTACTAAATACTTGGAGCGCGATAAAATCATGATTTTTTTGCACGACGTGGGCACATGTGCTATAGGAACGATGGTATTTTTTCATAATTTTTGGTGATGGAGAAGTATCCGAAAAATTCCCACTACGCGGATTGCCCTTCGCGCGTCTACGGCTGTGGCCGGCGGCCTCCGGGGGCTAGCATGCCGCCAAATCTTGCGCCGGCGGCCTCTCACAGTTCTGGAAGTGTTGTCACAGTTGCAAACGCCCGGCACGCGTGTCCGGGGTGTGCCCCCCTCACGAACGGCGCTGCCACCGGCACCTGGAGGGGGGAAACGGACGCGTGGGGTCTACACGGAGGGGATCTTGCTGTGGGACTTCCCGGATGTTGCTCCAAAGTGTTCCTATGGGCTGACCTAACACAACCGGGTGGGGAGGTCCACTGGTCAAAGCCCGCCCGTGCAAAGTCAAAGGGGTAGATCCTGTGGTCAAACGCTACAGAGTTAGGCGGGACGG
>NW_025303367.1:0-835 GCF_018294505.1 Triticum aestivum
GAGAAGGAATAGCAGTAGACCCTGCCAAGGTTGACACAGTGACAAGTTGGGAATCACCTACGACAGTTGGAGAAATCTGGAGTTTTCTTGGACTTGCAGGATACTACCGGAGATTCATCGAGAATTTCTCGAGGATTGCTAAGCCCATGACTGAGCTATTGAAGAAGGACACCAAATTCAATTGGACTGAGGAATGTGAAGCTAGTTTCCAGGAGTTGAAGAAACGATTGGTTACCTCACCAGTGTTGATTCTGCCAGATCAACGCAAGGATTATGAAGTTTATTGCGACGCTTCTCGTCGAGGACTTGGAGCAGTGCTTATGCAGGAAGGAAGAGTTGTGTCGTATGCTTCACGACAACTTAAACCCCATGAGAATAATTATGCTACGCATGATCTGGAATTAGCAGCCGTGGTGCATGCATTGAAGACATGGAGACATTTTCTCATCGGAAACCATTGTGAGGTGTATACGGATCACAAGAGTTTGAAGTATATTTTCACGCAGAAGGAGTTAAATCTCAGACAGAGGAGATGGCTGGAGCTCATTAAAGATTATGATATGAGATTGCATTATCACCCTGGAAAGGCTAATGTAGTAGCAGACGCGTTCAGCCGCAAGAGTCATGTCAACACCCTCATGACAGGAGAGATACCTCAGGAGTTAGCCGAGGACCTTCGCGAGCTATGTTTGGAAATAGTCCCAAGAGGCTATTTAGCAACATTGGAGATTCAATCTACCTTGATGGAAAGGATCAGAGAAGCTCAGAGGACAGACAAGGAGATTGAAGAGATAAAGGAGAAGATGAGCAAAGGAAAAGCCAAGGGATTTCGTGA
>NW_025303368.1:0-835 GCF_018294505.1 Triticum aestivum
GTGTAAAATTCTCATTGGCTGACGGATCCACGTGTCAGCTCCGCGTTGGCACATGTGTCACTCATCCAACGGTTAAGATGGGCCTATGATATGTTGACACGTGGACCGGCCCAAAAGTGGCCCACAAAGTTTAAATGGGCCGGCCCAACCGAAGGCCCATAAGATTTAGCGGACCATAATGGGCTAGCCCAGCTAAAGGCCCACAAAATTTAGTTGACCATAATGGGCCGACCCAGCTAAAGGCCCACAAGATTCTGTAGACCATAATGGGCCGGCCCAGCTAAAGGCACAACATTCTCTGTCAAATCGGCCCGTCAATGGCCTGGTCTAAACTTGTCATCAATGCGGCCCATGGTCAGTTCTGGCCCGTTAACAGCCGAGCTAAGTAATTGGGCCGAATTACGGCCCGGTGTATTTCCGACCTGTTAAAGGTCCGACTTCATTTGGGCCCATTTATAGGCCATCAAAACTTTCGGTCCATAAATAACCGTGAACGATTTGGGTCATATTCGACCATGTCTGTGATTCGGCCTGTTCGAGGCCCACTATAGATTTGGGCCACTTTCGGCCTGTTGTCATTTTCGGCCTGTTAAAGCCGGACATAAACCATGGGCCATATGTGGCCCAACGTCATATCGGGCCCATTAACGACTGATATAAAAATGACGATAATCTAGCCCGACCGAAGTTCCGGCCTGTTAAAGGCCCGTGTATTAGGTCGGCTCATTTACGGCCCGTCCGAATTTCGGCCTGTCAAATATCCGCATCGTAAATGGGCCACCATTTCGGCTTGCTAAGTCCAGTGGGTTATTTGGCACAATCAGGGCCCAATCTC
>NW_025303369.1:0-835 GCF_018294505.1 Triticum aestivum
TTTTCAATCCTTTCTTACTTCATTTGTTATTTTTCATGCATTTACTAATTATTTTGAGCTATAAGACCCTAAAATTGAAAAGCATTTCAAATGAACTCTGAAAAGGTTGAAAGTTGGCATGATATCATCATTTCATCCACATAGCATGTGCGAGAAAGTTGAGAGGGTTACGGCAAAAACTGGATGCACTTCGTGTACAAAACGGACAATCTCTTTCAAAGTATCAGGATTTCATCCGGAAACTCGTCTGTTACAAAGGGATTTCATTTTTTTCAGCTTATTTGAACTCCAGACTTTTTGTGTGTTCAAAATGCACCATTCAAAGCCACATCATCCTTTTTCAATCCTTTCTTACTTCATTTGTAATTTTTCATGCATTTACTAATTATTTTGAGCTATAAGACCCTAAAATTGAAAAGCATTTCGAATGAACTCTGACAAGGTTGAAAGTTGGCATGATATCATCATTTCATCCACATAGCATGTGCAAGAATGTTGAGAGGGTTACGGCAAAAACTGGATGCACTTCGTGTACAAAACGGACAATCTCTTTCAAAGTATCAGGATTTCATCCGGAAACTCGTCTGTTACAAAGGGATTTCATTTTTTAAAACTTATTTGAACTCCTGACTTTTGTGTGTTCAAAATGCACCATTCAAAGCCACATCATCATTTTTCAATCCTTTCTTACTTCATTTGTTATTTTTCATGCATTTACTAATTATTTTGAGCTATAAGACCCTAAAATTGAAAAGCATTTCAAATGAACTCTGAAAAGGTTGAAAGTTGGCATGATATCATCATTTCATCCTCATAGCATGTGCGAGAAAGTTGA
>NW_025303370.1:0-835 GCF_018294505.1 Triticum aestivum
GATGACTGAAGGCATCGTGAATAGGTTTTTGAGCTCCGCGAAGGCCGAGATGCTTCAAAAGAACGAGATGGAGATAAGATGTCCGTGTCGAAGATGCAAGTTGAAGAGCCTTATTGCGGACCCGAATTCCAGGCAGGTGGGGGACCACCTGCTCTTGCGTGGTTTCATGGATGGCTCTCGGTGGCAAGGTGATGAAGATGACTATGAAGTCGTCCATGGGGGCCGGGCAAGAAATGAGGAAGGGCAACAAGACAACCACCGTGGCTCGGGCGGGCGGGAAGACGAAGAATCTCCAGGACATGATCACGACGGTGATGCTGTACACAGTCATCATGTAGAAGATGCAGGACATGATGATGAGGAAGATGCTGGAGCAGACGAAGGGCATGATCATGAAGATGAAGATGCTGGCGGAGCAGACGACGATGGACCATCGATGGGCTGGGTGCAGGACCCTCATATTCAAGAGCTGCTTCTCAAGCAGACGGATAACGCAAGAGATGCCGCCCAAGAGAAAGCCAAGCTGGATCAACTGGAGATAGATGCGGTTACTCCATTGTATGAAGGATGCAGGCCCAAGGATACCCGCCTGAAAGTAACGCTCATGGCTATGGAGATGAAGGTAAAACACAAAATGACCGACGCATGCTTCGACGAGAACATGTCATTCTGGCACGAACGTCTTCCCAAGGGGAACAAGTGCCCGACCAGTTTCGAGGAGGCGAAGAAAATCGTGTGTCCTCTGGATTTATCGCACGTGAAATACCATGTGTGCATGAACAATTGCATCATTTATCGGGACGAGTACGCGGAGTCTACCATATGTTCGGTGTGC
>NW_025303371.1:0-835 GCF_018294505.1 Triticum aestivum
AGACCAAGATTTGAAACAACTCGCGAGGAAGACTTAAAACAAATCTCGATCTCCTTTTGTGCAGTTTCACCAAAATTAAGCAAAGTCGCCGTTGTGACATTCAAGTTGAACTGCACAAAACACTCTTAAAACATAAGTGTTTCGCATAGCAAAGCAAAATGTCGCAATAGCAACAACTTGAATAGATATCCCTGTTTTAACAGAGGCAAAAAAGGAATCAATTACTGGCAAATAAAGGAGGATGAAAAATGCGGCCACAAAAAAGTAATTCCGCCAATCCCTAACAAGTGTTGCAGTTTTGAACTAAGATTCAATAGTTAATTCTGAGAGTGGCATTGCTTAATTTTACCAGCGGCATTAGATTAACAAGAAACATAAATAGTTCCAGGGGAGAGTGGGTGCAACAACACCATGTGCTTCCATCTACTTATAAAGGGGGTGATGCAGAGTTTGTTGTAACAAAGCAACAAGCATCATGTGTGGGTTGGTACCATTTTTGTTCACTACTTAATGGGAAAAGAGAGCAATACAATAGCTTTAATTCAACATTTATTTAAAACAGTACCAATACAAGTAGCACAATATCTCAAAACACACTGCACGATCATGTGGATGAAGGCAAGTACCAACCTGTCATGACGCACACAAGATCACCTACAAATCTGCCAACACGAATAGGAAATCCAATCTCGTTTTGTGCAGTTGCACTCAAATTAAGCAAAGTCGTCGGTGTGACATTTAAGTTTGCTATAGCAACAAGTTGAATAGATATCCCTGTTTTAGCAGAGGCAATAAAGGAAACAAATATTGGCCGATAAAGGAGGATTAAGCAAAC
>NW_025303372.1:0-835 GCF_018294505.1 Triticum aestivum
TTGAGGATTGATCTAGTGCAAATAAAACCGGGTATGGAAAAGTATGATCAAAGTGTTACTTGCCTTGCTGATGATCCGCGAAACCTAGAGATTCGAAGTAACAAGCGGCGCACTCCGGGTACTCTATCGCAAACAAACAAGCAAACAATAAGTACTCATCTAATGCACAGGTAAAACTCGAATGAAAGATCCAACCAGAAAGTTCAACTTAAGAACTCCGGTTTGCAAAAAGAATCAACTCGAACGAAGCAACGAAAGTCAAACGGCGAAAGAAACAAGCTTCGTTTACTAATCTGGATCTAGCTCAAATTTTACAGTAGCAAAAACTTGTTTGAGTAGGTAAAACGGAAAGAGAATTTCGAGACGAAACTCTAGGCGCTTGAATCGCCTGATTCCGATAAACGAGCGAAAAGTTAAACGAAAACGAAGATCTGATCTGAAATCGAGATCTGGAATAATCGCGGAAAAATCCGACGGAAAAGAAAACTGACAAACGGTTAAATGAACGAACGTTCGTTAACAGCGAAAATCCGACGAACACGTTCATTAAAACGAACGGATCGGTGAACGTTCACTAAATAATAAAACCAAAGAAAAATAAACCGATCTAGGGTTTAAAAAAAACGAACGTTTTTTTTAGAAAAACCGGCAAGCGGCGGCGGCGGCTCGGCACCTCGTCGGGACGGGCTCCGGCGGGGCGGCTTGGGGCTCCGGCGGGGGTAAGCGAGGGCGGCGGGGTGGCGCGGCTCGGGCGGCGACTCGGGGCGGCGAGGGGCGGCGTCGGCGGCGGCGCACGGCGAGCGGGCGGCGGGCTCCTCGGGCGGCGGCGCTGCGG
>NW_025303373.1:0-835 GCF_018294505.1 Triticum aestivum
CCAGACCTTCTTGTTGTGGTAGCGGCGCAGGCTCTGCTGGTAGATGGTGGACGCGCTGCATGCTAGCAGTCTGGCCTCTTCCGGTAGATCGACGCCGTCTTCTCACACCTCTTTGTTCTCCGCCTCTGTGTACATGGTAACCCGAGGCGAGTCAAACTCGATATCCATAGGGATGATCGCCTCGGCACCGTACATGAGAAAGAAGAGCGTGAGGCCGGTTCATCTATTCGACGTGGTTCGAAGGCTCCAGAGGACGGCCGACAGTTTGTCGATCGAGCAGCCGGCCGACCGCTCTAGCGACTCGATCAGGCGGGGCTTGATACCGGACAAGATGAGGCTATTTGCTCGCTCCAACTGGCCGTTTGAGTGTGGGTGGGGAACGGACGCTAAGTCAGTCGGATGCCATGGTTCATGCAGAAACGGGCCAAGGCGCCTTTGGCAAAGTTGGTGCCGTTATCGGTGATGATGCTGTGAGGAACACCATATCTGACAGTGAGGTCGGCGATGAACATGATAGCAGTCGGACCATTCAGCTTCATGATTGGCTTTGATTCTATCCACTTGGTGAACTTGTCCACGGCGACCAGCAGATGGGCCATGCCGCCTCGTGCCATCTTGAAAGGGCCAACCATATCCAAACCCCACACGACAAAGGGCCACGTGATGGCGATGGTCTTGAGGGTGGAGGCCAGCAGGTGTTGCTTGGTGCTGAACATCTCACACCCCTTGCACTTCTTGACTAACTCTTTGACATCGTCCAAAGTAGTCGGCCAGAAGAAGCCATGGCAGAAAGCTTTGGCTACGAGGGACCTGGAGGCGGCATGGAGGCCACACT
>NW_025303374.1:0-835 GCF_018294505.1 Triticum aestivum
TTCCGCCTATAAGCGGTAGTACCGCCCCGATGGGCGGTAGTACCGCCTGTAAGCGGTAGTACCGCTCCGGTCGGGCGGTAGTACCGCTACTGCATTTTTGGTCCCGTGTTCTACTCCTCCAGCGGTAGTACCGCTGGGGTGCGCGGTAGTACCGCTTATAAGCGGTACTACCGCCCCAAGGTTCATGTTTGGTTGCTCCTTTTCCCTGCTTCTTCCGCCAGAGCGGTAGTACCGCTCTTGGAGCGGTAGTACTGCTCATGGAGCGGTAGTACCGCTCGTGTGCGGGCTGAGCACATAACGGTTGGATTTTTCCCCTTCTATAAAAGGGGGTCTTCTTCCTCAATGAACCTTATCTCTTGAGCTCGTGTTCTTCCCCCATTGTTGACCTTCTTCGAGCTTGCTAACTCTCAATCCCTCCATGGATTCTTGCTAGTTTTTGAGGGAAAAGAGTGAGGAGATCTAGATCCACATTTCCACCAATCACTTTCTCCTCTATGTGAGGGGAACCCCTTGGATCTAGATCTTGGAGTTCTTGGTGTTCTCCTTCTTGTTCTTCCTCTCATTTTCCTCCCTAGCATTAGTTGCTTCGGTGGGATTTGAGAGAGAAGGACTTGGGCACTCCGTGTGCCCTTGCCATTGCATTTGGTGCATCGGTTTGAGTTCTCCACGGTGATACGTGGAAGTTACAAGTTGAGAAGCTTATTACTCTTGGGTGCTTGGTGCCCTTGAGCTTGTTCCTCTTGGGTGCTTGGGCGCCCTAGACGGTTGGTGGTGTTCGGAGCTCAATCATTGTGGTGTAAAGCTCCGGGCAAGCGTCGGGGTCTCCAATTAGGTT
>NW_025303375.1:0-835 GCF_018294505.1 Triticum aestivum
TCCTAAAGAGAGATCGTAGAGGTGATCGGCTTCTATTTATGTGCGTTATGTTTCATCATCTAGTTCCACTATTATTGTAATCACACTGACTGGATATCTTTGCAAACAGGGATGGTCCGCTCGATTTTAGTGGAGATGCACAAAATGATCGGATTGTGGTGTCCTTCATACACCTATTTTTTGGCTACAGAGCTGGGTGAAACTAGCTGCCAAGCAATGAATACTGTGCCAAGGAAATGGAGCCATGCCTATGAACAACATCGATCAATTTTTTTATTTGTACACCTTCTCACAACTTTGTCTTCAGTTGTGATGTGAATATTGGCGCTGATCTGCGAACCATTGAGATGCATTAGCCATGGTAGTTTCATTTGTATTTGATAGAATGTTGTAACGAGATAATCTCGAAGCAAGACACATGAATCCTAAGTTGAAACCTTTTTTTCCTGCGGGAACCAAAGTTGAAACCTTCATAGCATCACAGTACAATTTCATCAAAATTATGCGTACATATAAACAAATCCTGAAGGATTGGTAGCAATGCCAGAAACAATTCAACTTCGTTTCGCCGACATGTTGGACATCCTTCATCCGGCTCCACCTGCCATGCAGAAATATTGAGTGCACAACACAACTTCAGGGAAAGATTCACCCCGGTCGTTGCACCGCAGTAGTAATGACTAGTTAATATTCAAATCATAGAGCCCCACCTTCGCCACAGTAAGTTGCTCGGACGAAGCAACCATCATTTCTCTGTTCCTTGAATCCGTTGGTACTCCCATATTCCCACAGTAATAAGTTGCTCGGGCGAATCAACCATCACTATATCCGCTCA
>NW_025303376.1:0-835 GCF_018294505.1 Triticum aestivum
TGCGTCTTCACTCTTCTGGCCTGCTTACTGCTTCTGTTGCACCCCCAGCCCTGGTTGCTGCTGTTGTTTTCAATGTACAATCAGTAGTATATTTCGTCTGTTGGTTGAATATAAATGTGTTGTTAGAACGACAAACACAATGTTTTGGAAGTCGTTGCATGGTTCGATCCTTTAGTGCCCTGTACCGTACGTAGCTCATACTATTTTTCGTACGGAACACATTTTCCACTTGTTGATAACATGCAGCCCACTGATGAAGGCCCAATAGAGAAGCCCATAATTAACTGGAAGGGAGGCTCTCACATGAATCCAGCCCAGGTACATGCTCATGGTCCCCTAACATAAATAAGTAAATAAATAAATAAAGCTAGATCCTCATGCACCAGTTCTTTGGGAAAATAGGTAGCCCAGTATTTCTTTTTGAAGAATACCCAAGCTAGGCCTATTTGTTTTCTCCGAATTACTGGGCTGCAAATCTTTCAAGATGAGCAAATGGGATATTAGTTTTTTTTTAATTTTGTTCTTCACTGATATCTTATACATATTTCATTGGATTTAACATGACATAGTACTAATTTATTTTTAAATTTGTTTTAGTATGGCTATTAACTTTTGGATTAAGAATATTTCGTTCCCCGGCAAAAATTTCCCACATATTTAGTTAATTTTTTGACCCTGGTACTGACCAGAAAATGGCCGGCAATTCTAAAAATGGAAAATGGGCTGCAATAAATTCCATATGAATTAGAAAATGAGTAAAAATTATAAAAATAATAGCAAATGGGCTGTACACGCCACAGATTTCGAGGCTGACTTGTTTATGCAAGGCTTTGTC
>NW_025303377.1:0-835 GCF_018294505.1 Triticum aestivum
TTTGCTCCTTTTAAAGGAATTACAAGACGCTGTGACATAGGAGAGTGCCCATTTCGAGCTTCAAGATGAAGAACACTTGGTGATCGTCCACTTCTACATGACGACGCCATCTCTTTCCCATGGTGATTTGGTTTTTCATCCGAGGACGGATCTTTCCCAAGGGGGAGGGGATAATGCGGAGCATCCTGCGGATATCACTATGTCAAGAGTTCCATTGCTAAGAGACATGCCCAACTCCTACTGCAATCACACTAAGGTGAATTCCATCCTTAATGTGTGGCTTCTTAGTCCCCTCGAGGATGGTATACTACTTGACCTTCCTACCATGTGTCGATGTAGGTTTGAGCCCAATGATGAGCATGCCATGGAGGAGGTCATCCAAAACTGAGCGCCTACACCATCCACAAGAGAAGTGATGTACGATGGAACCTTAGATGGCCGATCTTTCATGAAAGGAGTGGATCCCGCGAAGAACACGAAGAACACGAGGAGAAATCACGAGGGGAAATACGAGAGAATCACTAAAACCAACAAGATTCGGTCACAGATACGTTAGATCCGAGTACACATAGAGATCACACAGTCCGAATCCAACAAGGGACGATACATAGGTGTAACACCCCGGATGTAACTTTCCATATTTATAACTCCGACTCTTGCCATTTTAGGCTTTATGTTATGAGATTCCCTTCGTGGTTGGGTTTTTGTCTTTGTTTTGCATTTTGTTCATGTCATGCATTTCATATCATGTCATCATGTGCATCGCATTTGCATTCGTCTTTGTCTCATGCATCTGAGCATTTTCCCCGTTGTCCGTTTCGCAATCCGACACTCC
>NW_025303378.1:0-835 GCF_018294505.1 Triticum aestivum
AGTGTTTTGGAGACCCAGAGGGATTTCCACGATTGATGAACCCCGGGGTGCATTTATGTGTCTGTCGTCAACACTCACAGTTTTGGCCAATTCTGACATGTTTCGTGGACTATTACTCACGGTTTTGGGGTCCCGAAGCGATTTCCATAGATTTTGAACTCCAAGGTGTGCTTACGTGTTGGTCATCAACACTCGCAGTTTTGGCCGATTCTGGCCCGTTTCATGGACTCTTACTCACCGTTTTGGGGTCCCAAAGCGATTTCCATGGTTGTCAAATTCCAAGATGCGCTTACATGTCGGTCATCAACAATCACAATTTGGGCCGATTCTGCCCATTTCTTGCACTATTACTCTATTTTGGGGTCTTGGAGTCATTTTGATGATTGACGAACCCTTGGTGCGTTTACGTGTCGGTCATCAACACTCACATATTCGGCCGATTCTAGTCCGTTTTGTGCACTATCACTCAGCGTTTTGGGGACCTAGAGCAATTTCCACGCTCGATGAACCCCGGGGTTCGTTTATGTGTCCGTCGTCAACACTGACAGTTTTGGCCAATTCTGACGGGTTTCGTGGACTATTACTCACCGTTTTGGGGTCCCGAAGCGATTTCCATAGTTGTTGAACCCCAAGGTGTCCTTACGTCTTGGTCATCAACACTCGCAGTTTTGGCCGATTCTGGCCCGTTTCATGGACTATTACTCACCGTTTTGGGGTCCCAAAGCGATTTCCATGGTTGTCGAACTCCAAGGTGCGCTTCGTGTCGGTCATCAACAATCACAGTTTGGGCCGATTCTGGCCCGTTTCTTGGACTACTACTCTATTTTGGGGTCTC
>NW_025303379.1:0-835 GCF_018294505.1 Triticum aestivum
AACCTAAACATCTCCTTTTCCCTTATCTTCATATGTGGATTGTACAAATGTCCCATACACCTGCAATTAGACAAAACACAAAAGTGTGTGAAGTATTTTTGTTCTGGATAACATAAATAAACTATTGAATAGTTTGCATTAGAAATCACCTGACAAATATGCATGTATGCAATATTTTTGGTCGTATCCAAGGTAGTCATGTCCTCATCAAAACATCTAATGATTTTTATTAACAAAAATCAGGTGGTATCCCCTTTTGCTCATAAATAAATAAATAAATAGCAGAGGCCCTTTTGGTAATAAATAAATAAATTAGCATAGGACCTGTCGGGTCAGCTTTGTTCTCATTCGAAGACGTCGAGCAAATTGCAGTCCAACAACAAACTATATCATCAAATTCAAGTTTCACAGCCAAATATGAGTACAACTAAACAACAATATCATCATGTTTTAGTCGTCATACAATCACCAAACACAAATCAGCATACATAACAAGTGATGTTCTCACAGGAAAATACTAAACAACATGTCCATCAGGTTTCAGTTGTCATAACAAACACAATTTCACATAGTAGATAAAAAAAGTCTTCTGACAGGAAAATACGACAAAAGCAATGTAATCATCATCCACAGCAGCAGCGTCAACATCTTCGCCATGTGTATCAGTCTGAATCGTAATTCCCCATGGTGTCATCTTCTTCTTCATTCTCAACTTCCTCGAATGTTGGTTTCTTCTTGATCAACTCTTGTATGTCCACAGCACGACAGGCCATCTTTTCGCCGACGTCATTGACGTGATGGTTCTCAAAGATATTAGGAACATCTGTGTTTTCTT
>NW_025303380.1:0-835 GCF_018294505.1 Triticum aestivum
GATGATACCATGCCAAGTTTCAACATTTTCAGAATTCATTTTGTAGTGAGTTTCAATTTCACGGTCATTTAGCTCTCTAAACAATTAGGTAAATGACCGAAAAACAACAAATGATGTCAGAACATGTTGGAAATTGATGACGTCGCTTTGAATGCTGCATACTGAACACAAAAGAAGTTTGGAGTTCAATTAAGTTTAAAACACAATGAAATTCCCGTGTAACAGATGAGTTCTCGTCCGAAACCTTGATACTCCGAAAGAGTTTGTCCAGTTTGTACACGAAGTGCGTCTAGTTTTTGCCGTGACCCTCTCTACTCTTTCGCACATGCTATGCGGGTGAAATGATGATACCATGCCAAGTTTCAACATTTCCAGAATTCATTTTGTAGTGATTTTCAATTTCATAGTCATTTAGCTCTCTAAACAATTAGGTCAATGACCGAAAAACAACAAATGATGTCAGATCATGTTGGAAATTGACGACGTCACTTTGAATGCTGCATACTGAACACAAAAGAAGTCCGGAGTTCAATTAAGTTTAAAAAACAATGAAATGCTTGTGTAACAGATGAGTTCTCGTCTGAAACCCTGATACTCCGAAAGAGTTTGTCCAGTTTGTACACGAAGTGCGTCCAGTTTTTGCCGTGACCCTCTCTACTCTTTCGCACATGCTATGCGGGTGAAATGATGATACCATGCCAAGTTTCAACATTTTCAGAATTCATTTTGTAGTGATTTTCAATTTCACGGTCATTTAGCTCTCTAAACAATTAGGTAAATGACCGAAAAACAACAAATGATGTCAGAACATGTTGGAAATTGATGACGTTGCTTT
>NW_025303381.1:0-835 GCF_018294505.1 Triticum aestivum
GCACCCAAGGGTTCGTTAATTGTGAAAATCACTCCGGGACCCCTAAATAGTGAGTAATAGTCCACGAAACACGCCAGAATCGGGCAAAACTGCGAGTGTTGACGACCGACACGTAATCGCACCTTGGGGTTGAACGACTGTGGAAATCGCTTCGTGACCACAAAACGGTGAGTAATAGTCCACAAAACGGGTCAGAATTGGCCAAAACTGCGAGTGTTGACGACGGACACGTAAATGCACTCCGAAACGGCCAAAACTACAAGTCTTGACGACCAACACATAGCACACCATGGGAATCGACAACCATGGAAATCAATTTGGGACCCCAAAACGGTGAGTAATAGTCCACGAAAGAGCCCAGAATCGGACAAACCAAGGATTATTGATGACCGACACGTAAATGCACTCAGGGGTTAGTTAATCGTGGAAATCACTCCAGGACCCCAAAATGTGAGTAATAGTCCACGAAACGCGTCAGAATCGGCCAAAACTGCGAGTGTTGACGACCATCAATTAATCGCACCTTGGGGTTCAACAACTGTGGAAATCGCTTCGGGACCCCAAAACGGTGAGTAATAGTCCACGAAACGAGTCAGAATTGGCCAAAACTATGAGTGTTGACGACGGACACGTAAATGCACTCCTGGGATCGTCAATCGTGGAAATCGCTCTGGGACCCAAAACAGTGAGTAATAGTGCACGAAACAGACCAGAATTGGCCGTAATTGAGAGTGTTGATGACCACATGTAAACGCACCCCGAGGTTCGACAATCGTGGAAATCACTTCGGGACCCCAAAACTAAGTATAGTCCAAGAAACGGGCCAGAACCGACC
>NW_025303382.1:0-835 GCF_018294505.1 Triticum aestivum
GTGGATGAATGTGAATATGAATGGCCATGTGTTGGCATGAGGATGGGTACGATGGCAGTGTTGTAGCATGCCAGTCTTACGCCAGACTATGTGACTTCAGTGTCAAACCATATCGGTCCAGTACCTATCATTTCCTTCCTTGTACTACCACATGTTTTCCGCAAGGAATATGGTTTAGTAAGTTGCAAACCGCTTTCATGGTACACACCAAGGAGGAGAGGCCGTGATGATGGTTCCATGGCCCTGGATTAAAGCCAGTCATCCGGTCAGGGGGCATGGGTGTTTCCGGTTGGGACCGAGAGGGGGGCACCCCTTAGAGCGCGCGTATATAAATTTGATCCCATGCTATTCGAGATTGTGATCTCCCCGTCTCAAAAGTTTTTCTTGGACGATGACAAGGGTGATTCCTAGCATCGAGAGGTAGGATGGGTGTGTACCGGTTAGCTGTGTTTTCTTCCGAAATACCATAAACGGAACTAGTCCTTCGTGACTACGGAAATCCGTTGGCTGTGGGAAAAATTTTGTACAAACTCTGCAGAGTCATATATTCCTCCAAATCATCTCTTCCATGTCAAGTTTCGTTCCATCTTATCCTAATCAATTGTCAACTTTGATGACAGAGACTCCGGTGAATCGCATGAGTGCTAAGTCCGATTGAATGATTATCCCTGTGGATGGACTAACCCGTTTATTCTCATGGATTGAATGTTTATTATGAGTATTGTTTACTGGTGAATTTAAAGCCCTTTCTACGATGTCGCTCAGATGTCTGACTGTGGCATTTCTTTTAAAGCCCTTTCTGCGATGTCGCTCAGACGTCCGACTGTGGCATTTC
>NW_025303383.1:0-835 GCF_018294505.1 Triticum aestivum
ATCAATGAACCCTGGGGTGCTATTACGTGTCGATCATCAACACTAGCAGTTTTGGCCGATTCTGGCCCATTTCGTGGACTAGTACTCACTTTTTTGGGGGCCCGGAGTGATTTCCACGATTTACGAACCCTGGGGTGCGTTTACGTGTCGGTCATCAACACTCGCAGTTTTGGCCGATTCTAGCCCGTTTCATGGACTGCTACTCACTGTTTTGGGGTCCCGGAGTGATTTCCATGATTAACGAACCCTGGGGTGTGTTTACGTGCCGGTCATCAACACTCGTAGTTTATGTCGATTCTGACCCGTTTCATGGACTATTACTCACCGTTTTGGGGTCACAAAGTGATTTCCATGCTTGTTGAACTCCAAGGTGTGCTTACGTGTCGGTCATCAACACGCATAGTTTTGGCCGATTTTGGCCTGATACATGGACTATTACTCACTCTTTTAGGGTCCTGGAGTAATTTCCATGATTAACGAAACCTGGGGTGCGTTTACGTGTCGGTCATCAACACTCGCGGTTTTTGTCAATTCTGACCCGTTTCGTGGACTATTACTCACCATTTTGGGGTCACAAAGTGATTTCCATGCTTGTTGAACCCCAAGGTGCGCTTACGTGGAGGTCATCAACATTGACAGTTTTGACCGATTCTGGCCCGTTCCGTGGACTATTACTCACTGTTTTGGGGTCTCGGAGAGACTTCCACGATTAATGAACCCTGGGCTGCTATTACGTGTCGGTCATCAACACTCACAGTTTTGGCCGATTTTGGCCCATTTCGTGGACTAATACTCACTGTTTTGGGGGCCCGGAGTGATTTCCATGATTAACGAA
>NW_025303384.1:0-835 GCF_018294505.1 Triticum aestivum
TTTTTTGGTCCAAGCATGATTTCCATGATTTACGAACCCCGTGGTGCGTTTACGTGTCGGTCAATGACACTCACAATTTTGGCCAATTTCTGGTCTGTTTTGTGTACTATTACTCACCGTTTTGGCGTCCCAGAGCGATTTCCATTATTTACAATCCCCGGGGTGCGTTTGCGTCTCTGTCGTCAACACTCACAGTTTTGGCCAATTCTGACGCGATTCGTGGAGTATTACTCATCATTTAGGGGTCCCGAAGCGATTCCATAGTGGTTGAACCCTAAGGTCCGTTTACGTGTCGGTCATCAACACTCGCAGTTTTGGCCGATTCTGGCCCGTTTCATGGACTATTGCTCACCGTTTTGGGTCCCCAAAGTGATTTCCACGGTGGTTTGACCCCATGGTGCGTTTACGTGTCGATCATCAACAAGCGCATTTTGGGACGATTTTGTCCCATTTATTGCATTATTACTTAGTTTTGGGGTCCTGGAGTGATTTCCATGATTGACGATCTCCACTGTGCGTTTAAGTGTCGGTCATAAACACTCACAATTTTGGCCAATTCTCGTCCGTTTCGTGCACTATTACTCACCGTTTCGGCGTCCCAGACAGATTTCCACGGTTGACAATCCCCGGAGTGCGTTTGCGTGTCTGTCGTCAACACTCACAGTTTTGGCCAATTCTGACGCGATTCGTGGGCTATTATTCACCATTTAGGGCTCCCGTAGCGATTTCCATAGTTGTGGAACCCCAAGGTGCGTTTAGGTGTCGGTCATCAATACTCACTGTTTTGGGGCCCCGGTGTGATTTCCACGATTAACGATCCCCGGGGTGCGTTTAC
>NW_025303385.1:0-835 GCF_018294505.1 Triticum aestivum
AACACAAAGTGCTTGCCAAAGGAAAAAGTGTAAAAAGGAAAGGTGATGATCACCATGACTCTTGTATAAGGGTAGAAGATAAAAGTAAAAGATAGGCCCTTCGTAGAGGGAAGCATAGGTTGTCATGCGCTTTTATGGTTGGATGCACAAAATCTTAATGCAAAAGAACGTCACTTTATATTGCCGATTGTGATAAAGACCTTTATTATGCAGTCTGTCGCTTTTATTTCTTCCCTATCACAAGTTCGTATAAAGCTTATTTTCTTCGCACTAATAGATCATACATATTTCAGAAGCAATTTTTATTGCATGCACGATGACAACTTACTTGAAGGATCTTATTCAATCCATAGGTAGGTATGGTGGACTCTCATGGCAAAACTGGTTTAAGGGATGTTTGGAAGCACAAGTAGTATCTCTACTTGATGCAAAAAATTTGGCTAGCATGAGAGGGAAAGCAAGCTCAACATGTTGGATGATCCAAGACAATATAACGTTTAGGATATAGGAAAACATACCCATTAAGTTGTCTTCCTTGTCCAACATCAACCTTTTAGCATGTCATATTTTAATGAGTGCTCACAGTTACAAAATATGTCCAAGATAGTATATTTATATGTGAAATCTCTCTTCCTTTAATATTCTTTCATGAATTGTTCAAGTGACCAATGCCGCGTTTGCTGACTTTCAATAAGTTTACTACCTATACTTATTATGTGTGAAGTCATTACTCCCCATGTTATAAGCATATGAAACATATATAAATTTTGATTTTATAATATTCAATTCATTCAACCATTACTACAAAAAAAGACACATCCATGACATTTTGGGC
>NW_025303386.1:0-835 GCF_018294505.1 Triticum aestivum
ATAAGACCCTAAAATTGAAAAGCATTTCAAATGAACTCTGAAAAGGTTGAAAGTTGGCATGATATCATCATTTCATCCACATAGCATGTGCAAGAAAGTTGAGAGGGTTACGGCAAAAACTGGATGCACTTCGTGTACAAAACGGACAATCTCTTTCAAAGTATCAGGATTTCATCCGGAAACTCGTCTGTTACAAAGGGATTTCATTTTTTAAAACTTATTTGAACTCTTGACTTTTTGTGTGTTCAAAATGCACCATTCAAAGCCACATCATCATTTTTCAATCCTTTCTGACTTCATTTGTTATTTTTCATGCATTTACTAATTATTTTGAGCTATAAGACCCTAAAATTGAAAAGCATTTCAAATGAACTCTGAAAAGGTTGAAAGTTGGCATGGTATTTTCATCCACATAGCATGTGCAAGAAAGTTGAGAGGGTTACTGCAAAAACTGGATGCACTTCGTGTACAAAACGGACAATCTCTTTCAACGTATCAGGATTTCATCCGGAAACTCGTGTGTTACAAAGGCATTTCATTTTTTAAAACTTATTTGAACTCCTGACTTTTTGTGTGTTCAAAATGCACCATTCAAAGCCACATCATCATTTTTCAATCCTTTCTGACTTCATTTGTTATTTTTCATGCATTTACTAATTATTTTGAGCTATAAGACCCTAAAATTGAAAAGCATTTCAAATGAACTCTGAAAAGGTTGAAAGTTTGCATGGTATCATCATTTCATCCACATAGCATGTGCAAGAAAGTTGAGAGGGTTACGGCAAAAACTGGATGCACTTCGTGTACAAAACGGACAATCTCTTTCAAAGTATCA
>NW_025303387.1:0-835 GCF_018294505.1 Triticum aestivum
CGTAAACGTGCAAAATAATAAAACGTGCTAAACATACGTCGCGCTCGTGCGTTTTGTTTTGCACGCGGTGCAAAAAAATTAAAAAGGGAATGCAACACGAGGACTTCCCAGGAGGTCACCCATCCTAGTACTACTCTCGCCGAAGCACGCTTAACTTCGGAGTTCTGATGGGATCCGGTGCTTTAGTGCTGATATGATCGCATCCGACATGTTACCCCCGTCTTCATCCCTTATGCTTGCCCCTCCCAGCTCCACTACACACACGATTGCACATTCCTTTGGCCGCTCCCGCTCAACTACGGAGACGAGTTTTACCACGGTTCAACTGCACCAGTGCCTATTTACCATGGTTTCGACCCCTTTCAGAACACGCTTGCCGCCGCTAGACGCGTGAACAATGAGCAGCGAGCTAAAACTTACCGTAAACGTGCAAAATAATAAAACGTGCTAAACATACGTCGCGCTCGTGCGTTTTGTTTTGCACGCGGTGCAAAAAAATTAAAAAGGGAATGCAACACGAGGACTTCCCAGGAGGTCACCCATCCTAGTACTACTCTCGCCCAAGCACGCTTAACTTCGGAGTTCTGATGGGATCCGGTGCTTTAGTGCTGGTATGATCGCATCCGACATGTTACCCCCGTCTTCGTCCCTTATGCTTGCCCCTCCCAGCTCCACTACACACACGATTGCACATTCCTTTGGCCGCTCCCGCTCAACTACGGAGACGAGTTTTACCACGGTTCAACTGCACCAGTGCCTATTTACCATGGTTTCGACCCCTTTCAGAACACGCTTGCCGCCGCTAGACGCGTGAATAATGAGCAGCGAGCTAAAA
>NW_025303388.1:0-835 GCF_018294505.1 Triticum aestivum
AACTCTGAAAAGGTTGAAAGTTGGGATGGTATCATGATTTCATCCACATAGCATGTGCAAGAAAGTTGAGAGGGTTACGGCAAAAACTGGATTCACTTCGTGTACAAAACGGACAATCTCTTTCAAAGTATCAGGATTTCATACGGAAACTTGTCTGTTACAAAGGGATTTAATTTTTTAAAACTTATTTGAACCCTCACTTTTTGTGTGTTCAAAATGCACCATTCAAAGCCACATCATCATTTTTCAATCCTTTCTGACTTCATTTGTTATTTTTCATGCATTTACTAATTATTTTGAGCTATAAGACCCTAAAATTGAAAAGCATTTCAAATGAACTCTGAAAAAGGTTGAAAGTTGGAATGGTATCATCATTCCATCCATATAGCATGTGCAAGAAAGTTGAGAGGGTTACGGCAAAAACTAGATGCACTTCGTGTACAAAACGGACAATCTCTTTCAAAGTATCAGGATTTCATACGGAAACTCGTCTGTTACAAAGGGATTTAATATTTTAAAACTTATTTGAACTCCTCACTTTTTGTGTGTTCAAAATGCACCATTCAAAGCCACATCATCATTTTTCAATCCTTTTTGACTTCATTTGTTATTTTTCATGCATTTACTAATTATTTTGAGCTATAAGACCCTAAAATTGAAAAGCATTTCAAACGAACTCTGAAAAGGTTGAAAGTTGGCATGGTATCATCATTTCATCCACATAGCATGTGCAAGAAAGTTGAGAGGGTTACGGCAAAAACTGGATGCACTTCTTGTACAAAACGGACAACCTCTTTCAAAGTATCAGTATTTCATACGGAAACTCGTCTGTTAC
>NW_025303389.1:0-835 GCF_018294505.1 Triticum aestivum
TCTTGGATTATTACTCAGTTTTGGGGTCCCGATGTGATTTCCACGATTGATGAACCCCGGGGGTGCGTTTATGTGTCGGTCATCAACACTCACAATTTTGGCCAATTCTGGCCGTCTCGTGGACTATTACTCACTGTTTTGGGGTCCCGGAGTGATTTCCACGATTGACGAACCTCTGGGTGCGTTTACGTGTCGGTCATCAACACTCGCAGGTTTTGTTGATTCCGACCCGTTTCGTGGACTATTACTCACCGTTTTGGGGTCCCAAAGAGATTTCCATTTTTGTCGAACCCCAAGGTGTGC
Organism: Triticum aestivum; assembly: GCF_018294505.1. Classification (NCBI taxonomy): domain Eukaryota; kingdom Viridiplantae; phylum Streptophyta; class Magnoliopsida; order Poales; family Poaceae; genus Triticum; species Triticum aestivum. The sequence goes on from NW_025303389.1 coordinate 304, forward strand.
TTGCGTGTTGGTCGTCAAGACTCGCAGTTTTGGCCGATTTTGTCCCGTTTTTGAACTATTACACAGTTTTGGCATCCCGAAGTGATTTTCCCGATTGACAAACCCTACGGTGCGCTTACGTGTCGGTCATCAACAATCGCAGTTTTGGCCGATTCTGGTCCGTTTGGTGCATTATTACTCACCGTTTTGGGGTCCTAGAGCGATTTACACGATTTGCGATCCCCGGGGTGCGTTTATGTGTCGGTTATCAACACTCACCATTTTGCCCAATTCTGGTCCGTCTCGTGGACTATTACTCACCGTTTTGGGGTCCCAGAGCGATTTCCACGATTCACGATCCCGGGGGTGCGTTTACGTGCCCGTCGTCAACACTCATAGTTCTGGCCAATTCTGACCCGTTTCGTGGACTATCACTCACCTTTTTGGGGTCCCGAAGCGATTTCCATAGTTGTTGAACCCAAAGATGCACTTACGTGTCGTTCATCAACACTCGCAGTTTTGGCCGATTCTGGCCCGTTTTGTGGACTATTAC
>NW_025303390.1:0-835 GCF_018294505.1 Triticum aestivum
CGCCACCGTCTTCAACCTCCTGCCAGTAGGCAGGAGGGCGTGTGCCCGACGCGCGCGCGCACGCTCCGGCCACCTCCTGCTTACCCGCTCGCCGCTGGAGGCACCCGAGGGCGCCACGCACTCCCCCTCGCCCCCTGCACCTCCCCTCTCTTCCCCTGGACCCCGTTCCCTCCTCTGCTCTCTCCCTGCACGCGCCCGAGCGGAGCTCGTCGTTCCCGACGCTGTTCGCCGCGGCCACCGACCACCCCTCGCCTCGCCGATGCCTCCAGAAGAACTGCCGCACCCTCTTCTTCGTCTCCACCAACCCATGTGACGCCGGAAGCCCCGGAACGCCGTCCCCGACGTCTTCTTCCTCCTCGGGCCACCGAGATCGCCGGCGACCTCCCGTCGTCACCAGCCCCTCCCCGAGCTCGCTGACCTCCTCTACGGCACCGCTGTGAGCTCCTACGCCTCCCCTCCCTCTTTCCCCCTTCGATTTCGCCCTGTAGCTTCGATTCCACCGGAGCCGCGAGCTCGGCTCCGCCGGCGATGTCGCCGCCGTCGTTGCAGGTCACCAAACTCGCGTCCGAGCACGACCCCGAGCTCGTGGATCTCCCAGGAGCCCGCCCAGCCTCTCAGCTCGCTCGCTCGCTAAGCGTAGCCCCGTGCCCGCGCTGGCCCGAACTTCGGTCGCCGCCGCGGACCCCGTTCCGGTGAGCTCGAGCCACCTCAGCCCCTGCCGCTTGCACAAATGGATGCGGGCGACTCCCAGCTACGCGTAGAGCCCCTCAGTCGCCGTTTTGGTCGCCGAAGGAGCGTTTCCGACGCCCTCCGCCGTTGCTGGCGTCGCCGGCGA
>NW_025303391.1:0-835 GCF_018294505.1 Triticum aestivum
TAACTTCATTTGTTATTTTTCCTGCATTTACTGCTTATTTTGAGCTATAAGACCCTGAAATTGAAAACCATTATAAATGAACTCTGAAAAGGTTGTAAGGTTGCATGGTATCATCATTTCACCCACATAGCATGTGCAAGAAAGTAGAGAGGGTTACGGCAAAAATTGGATGCACTTCGTGTACAAAACGGACAGTCTCTTTCGAAGTATCAGGGTTTCATACGGAAACTCGTCTGTTACAAAGGGATTTCATTTTTTGAACTTATTTGAACTCCAGACTTTTTCTGTGTTCAAAATGCACCATTCAAAGCCACATCATCAATTTTCAACCCTTTCTGACTTCATTTGTTATTTTTCATGCATTTACTGATTATTTTGAGCTATAAGACCCTGAAATTGAAAAGCATTTCAAATGAACTCTGAAAAGGTTTAAAGTTGGCATGGTATCATCATTTCATCCACATAGCATGTGCAAGATAATAGGGAGGGTTACGACAAAAATTAGATGCACTTCGTGTACAAAATGGACAATCTCTTTCGAAGTATCAGGGTTTCATACGGAAACTCATCTGTTACAAAGGGATTTCATTTTTTCAAACTTATTTGAACTCCTGAATTTTTGTGTGTTCAAAATGCACCATTCAAAGCCACATCATCAATTTTCAACCCTTTTTGACTTCATTTGTTATTTTTCATGCATTTACTGATTATTTTGAGCTATAAGACCCTGAAATTGAAATGCATTTAAAATGAACTCTGAAAAGGTTGAAAGTTGGCATCGTATCATCATTTCATCCACATAGCATATGCAAGAGAGTTGAGAGGGTTACGGCAA
>NW_025303392.1:0-835 GCF_018294505.1 Triticum aestivum
ATGAAGTCAGATAGGATTGAAAAATGATGATGTGGCTTTGAATGGTGCATTTTGAACACACAAAAAGTCAGGAGTTCAAATAAGTTTTAAAAATGAAATCCCTTTGTAACAAACTAGTTTCTGGATGAAATCCTGATACTTTGAAAGAGATTGTCCGTTTTGTACACGAAGTGCATCCAGTTTTTGCCGTAACCCTCTCAACTTTCTTGCACATGCTATGTGGATGAAATGATGATATCATGCCAACTTTCAACCTTTTCAGAGTTCATTTGAAATGCTTTTCAATTTTAGGGTCTTATAGCTCAAAATAATTAGTAAATGCATGAAAAATAACAAATGAAGTCAGAAAGGATTGAAAAATGATGATGTGGCTTTGAATCGTGCATTTTGAACACACAAAAAGTCAGCAGTTCAAATAAGTTTTAAAAAATGAAATCCCTTTGTAACAGACGAGTTTCCGGATGAAATCCTAATACTTTGAAAGAGATTGTCCGTTTTGTATACGAAGTGAATCCAGTTTTGGCCGTAACCCTCTCAACTTTAATGCACATGCTATGTGGATGAAATGATGATATCATGCCAACTTTCAACCTTTTCAGAGTTCATTTGAAATGCCTTTCAATTTTAGGGTCTTATAGCTCAAAATAATTACTAAATGCATGAAAAATAACAAATGAAGTCAGAAAGGATTGAAAAATGATGATGTGGCTCTGAATGGTGCATTTTGAACACACAAAAAGTCAGGAGTTCAAATAAGTTTTAAAAAATGAAATCCCTTTGTAACAGACGAGTTTTTGGATGAAATCCTGATACTTTGAAAGAGATTGTCCGTTTC
>NW_025303393.1:0-834 GCF_018294505.1 Triticum aestivum
TGCTCCGGCGTGGTCAATAACCTCTCGGAGTTGGTTTAGCGATTGCTAAGGCGCGACGTCCTCGCACGTTCGTAGTCGGATCGTCAAAGTCGACTTCCACCAAAGCGATATCCATCATCTCATCGAAAGATCGGGACCCTCGCCTCTATCAAGTGGTATCAGATTTCCAGGTTGCTCGGTGAGATTTTACAGTTTTTCGTAGTTTAGATCGAGTCTGTTCTTCATACCTATAGTCCACGAAAAAGCCAAAAAAAAAATTAGGGTTAGTTCATCCCATCCGAACCAATCTGAGCCTTGCATAATCTTTTCGGTATTTGCTTTGTTGAATTTGCGGTTGCATCGTCGTGTTCAGTTGCTGGTCTTAGCGTCTAGTCTTTTAGAGTTTCGAGTTCTGTTCACAAGTTGTCACGCCGTCGCCGCACCATCATCATCGCCCCTGCCATCTACCACCACCGCTCCGAATCCGTATCCATATACCACCACCAATCCGCTGCCATATACCACCACCATATATCCACCACCAATCCGAGTTCCTTGCTTATTAGGTTTGTTTTCGGGATCAATCTAGATTCCGATTCGTGTTTCCTTGCCGGAGTAGGTTTCGGAAAAAAAAAAAAAATTTTGGTCAAAATTTTTTTTCGAAAACGCATTTTTCGAAAAAATTTCTGGCTATCCTATTTTTAGGTGTTTCTGAGTGTTTTGAGACAGGTGCCATTATAGGAAGTTTTTTTTGACCCGTTTCCAGTTTTTGGGTCCGGGTAGTCAAAAAAAAAATTTGGTCAAAAAAATTTCGTGCCCATCCTGTCAGTTTGAGCTAAGAAGAGTTTTGAGACA
>NW_025303394.1:0-834 GCF_018294505.1 Triticum aestivum
GGGGGTGTGGTGGACGAACGGACTGCGTATCCGGAATCGTCTCGTCGTTCTGAGCAACTTTCATGTTGAAAATATTTTAATCCGGATTACGGATTAAAAGATATGATTTTTTAAAAGATTTTATTAATTTCAGGAATTTAATTAATTATTTAATTAATTTCGAAAATGCTTTTATGACATCAGCATGATGTCATGCTGACATCATCAGTCAACAGGGTTGACCGAGTCAACCCTGACAGGTGGGTCCCGTTCGTCATACACTGTTAACTAATTAACCTAATTAAGTTTAATTAACAGTAGTTAATTAGGTTAATTAGTTATTAGGTTAATTAATCTTAATTAGTTAAACTAAACAAGATTAGATAAGTTAATTAATTAGTTAATTAATTAATTAATTTTATTATTAATTTATTTATTATATTTTTTTTTAATTCTCTTTTAATTCTTTTCTCTTTTTTTTTAATCGTTCTGGGGCTGGGGCCCCCATGTCAGTGGCTCATTCGAGCCACCAGGGGCTAATGGGCGCGGGTGCAGGGTGCGGTCGCCACCCGCTAACGGGCGAACCCGAGCGGCCGCCGCAGGCGCGCGCGCCAGCACCGGCGAGGCGGGCTGGGTGCCGGCTGCAGGCGAGAGGGGAGGCGGGCCACGGCAGGGCGTGGCCGGCGGGCACAACAGTGGCCACGGCGCCGGACCGGGGAGGCGCGGGAGAGGCCACGGTGAGCGCGGGAGGGGCGTCCAGGGGCGCGGTCGAGGGGAGCGCGGCGAGCGCGCAACGGGCGGCGCCGGAGCGCGTCGACCGCGGACGGGGAGGCGGTGACCGCGTCGGCCTAGGGG
>NW_025303395.1:0-834 GCF_018294505.1 Triticum aestivum
TGTCACATCCTAGTTAGCCATGCATTAGAGTGTTGCATCATGTTTACTCTTTCATCAGAAACTTGAAATGGGGATCTGTGAAACCCTCAGAATCATTTTGAAAATGACCCAAATAAAAATTTCTCCAAAAGGGTCCAAGAAAATGCTCATGTTGCTCTCTGAAAATATTGGACAGAGATAAAAATCAAACCAATATTTTTAAGAGCTCATAGGTATTTATTTTGGGCATTTGGAATTAATGCATAAATATTTGCATTGGAAATATATTTCTATATATATTAATATATGTCCAAATATTATGCCAATTATAAAGGAGCTCTGGAATAATATATCTAGCCCCTGCAAAAATTGGCATAAGTTAAATAAATGATTTAATATATTATTTAAATCAAAACAAATGTCAGAAATTAGAAAACAGAAAAAAATAAAAAGGGAGAAGCTTACCTGGGCTCCTCCCTGTGCAGCCCAGCCAGCTGGCCGGCCCAGCCAGCAGGCGGCCCAGCCCGTCTCCCTCCTCTGTCGTCTTCGTCCCGACAGAGGGAGGGGAGTGTGGCCGGCGCGCGCGCGCGCCACCGCGCCACGCCACCTCTCTCCCTGCCTGCCTGCCCTCCCCTCCTCGCCTCGATGCCCTGGACGACGCCACGCCTCCCCCCTGCTCTCTCTCACTCTCCCCCGGCCCTTCCTTCCTCTCCCTCGCTCTCTCTCTCACACGGCCGAACACCACCGTCGCCGCCGTTCGCCATAGCAGCCATCTCCGGCCACCCCTCGCTCCCCCGACTAGCTCAGAAGCTCCGCCATGACCCCCTCTTCCTCCCCACCGCTCCACAGCTCCCC
>NW_025303396.1:0-834 GCF_018294505.1 Triticum aestivum
GGGGGGGAACAACCGGGAAAGTATCCCCGGTGTTTCGCATTTTCGGACAGAGGAGCCGGAGGGGAAAAGTTGCGTGTTCGGTATGCTAGGGGTGTGTGGCGGATGAACGGGTTGCGTATCCGGATTCGTCTCGTTGTTCTGAGCAACTTTCATGTAGAAAGTATTTTCATCTGAGCTACGGTTTATTTTATATGATTTTCTAAAGTTTTAAATCATTTTTAGAATTTATTTAATTAATTTAAACTAACATTATCCAGAATAGTGTTTGCTGACGTCAGCATGACATCAGCAGTCAACAGAGGTTGACTGGGTCAAACTGACGTGTGGGCCCAGTGGGACCCACCTGTCATACTCTCATAGGTTGATTAGGGTTTAGGTTAAACAAAACACTGTTTAACTAAACTAACTGGTCAATTAGATTATCTAAGTAGGATTAATTAACTTAATTAATTTAGTTAATTAATTAATTAATTAATTAAATTTATTAATTTTATTATTATTATTATTATTATTAGAATTCTTTTTTTTTGTTCTGAGGGGTGGGCCCCCCTAGTCAGTGGCACACAGGGCCTTAACAGGCACGGGAGCTAACGGGTGCGTGGGCGCCCGTCAGGGGCGAGCCCGGACGCTGGCTCAGGGGTGGCCATCGGCGCGCCTGGGCGCCGGCGGCCAAGGCAGCGACAGCACGGGGCGAGGGGAGCAGGGCGGCCCGCTGGCCGTGGCTGGAGAGGGCGCATGGGGGAACGGCGGGCGCGGGGCAGCGCAAGGACGACGCCGGAGTTGCAGCACCGCTGGTGGAGCGACGAGGCGACGAGGTGGGGCGCAAGGCGAGGG
>NW_025303397.1:0-834 GCF_018294505.1 Triticum aestivum
AACGCCACCTGGCACCCAGCTCGCCGCCGGTAGCAACACCACCGTGGAATGGTTGCAGCTTCGCCATTCATAGTCCCAGCACCGCCCCGACAATGGATGTAGCTTTCCCCGGTGCCGGATGTAGCTCCAGCAAACGCGGATGCAGCTTTTTGCCATCGGGCGCATTTTTCAGCGTTGTCCTTCCAGCTTTCTGCATCACTGGTTCCAGCAAAAAAATTTGTAGGTTCCAGCATTTCCGCGGATCATCGAATCCTGGGCGCCACCGTCGCTAGCTTCCTTCATCCTTGGTTCCAGCAAAAGCATTTGCTGGTTGTAGCATTTGCAGAGGCTCGCTCCAGCATCACATCCACGTACACATGCCTTGCGCGGAGGTAGTTTCGTGGAGGCTGGAGCCAGCGTGGCGCTCGAGCCGGCCGAAAGTTCGGCCGGCGCGCCGTCTCGAAGCATTTTCCTTTCAGGGCGTTCATAGGCGCCGACGCGCCGGTCCAATCTTTCGGCCGGTCGTGTCCTAACCGTCCAATTCAGGTCTTGTGAACTGTTCGATGTTTCTGTATTCACTCCGTTCCTGCCTTGCATCGAGCCTTCCTTCCCCCAACTCGCTCCGGCGCAAGCGCTGCCAGCCCCCGCCACACCGTCGCGTGAGTCAAGCGAGCTCGCAACACCTCCGCACCGCCAGTTTGCCGTCGCTCGCCGCCCTCGCAGATAACCTTCCCCGCTTACAAAAATTGCTTCCATGGTCAACGCCGGTTCCAGCATCTGGCGGTGCTGATCCCAACAAAAAACAGATTGCAGCAAAACACAGTCCCCCCTCCCCCCCTCCCTCCCCCCCCCCGC
>NW_025303398.1:0-834 GCF_018294505.1 Triticum aestivum
AAACAGTGAGTAATAGTTCATGAAACGGGCCAGAATCAGCTAGAACTGCCAGTGTTGATGACCGGCACGTAATAGCATCCCAGGGTTTGTTAATCGTGGTAATCACTCTGGGACCCCAAAAGAGTGAGCAATAGTCCATGAAACGGGCAAGAATCGGCCAAAACTGCCAGTGTTGATGACCGACACGTAAACGCATCCCAGGGTTTTTTAATCGTGGAAAACACTCTGGGACCCCAAAACAGTGAGTAATAGTCCATGAAACGGGCCAGAATCGACCAAAACTGCCAGTATTGATGACCGACATGTAAGCGCACACTTGGGTTGATTAACTATGGAAATCGCTTCGGGACCCCAAATGGGTGAGTAATAATCCCATAAATGGGCCAGAATCGGCCAAAACTGCGAGTGTTGATGACCAACACGTAAACGCATCACAGGGTTTGTTAATCGTGGAAATCACTCTGGGACACCAAAACAGTGAGTAATAGTCGATGAAACGGGCCAGAATCGGACAAAACTAGCAGTATTGATGACCGACACGTAAACACATCCCAGGGTTTGTTAATCGTGGAAATTACTCCGGGACCCAAAAACGGTGAGTAATAGTCCATGAAACGGGCCAGAATAGGCCAAAACTGCCACTGTTGATGACCGAGACGTAAACGCATCCCAGGGGTTGTTAATCGTGGAAATCACTCTCCAACCCCAAAACAGTGCGTAATAGTCCATGAAACGGGCCAGAATCGGCCAAAACTGCCAGTGTTGATGACCAACACGTAGATGCATTTCAGGGTTTGTTAATCGTGGTAATAACTCCGGGACCCCAAAACAGTG
>NW_025303399.1:0-834 GCF_018294505.1 Triticum aestivum
CATTCAAAGCCACATCATCATTTTTCAATCCTTTCTGACTTCATTTGTTATTTTTCATGCATTTACTAATTATTTTGAGCTATAAGACCCTAAAATTGAAAAGCATTTCAAATGAACTCTGAAAAGGTTGAAAGTTGGCATGATATCATCATTTCATCCACATAGCATGTGCAAGAAAGTTGAGAGGTTTACGGCAAAAACTGGATGCACTTCGTGTACAAAACGGACAATCTCTTTCAAAGTATCAGGATTTCATACGGAAACTCGTCTGTTACAAAGGGATTTCATTTTTTTAAACTTATTTGAACTCAAATGCACCATTCAAAGCCACATCATCATTTTTCAATCCTTTCTGACTTCAGTTGTTATTTCTCATGCATTTACTAATTATTTTGAGCTATAAGACCCTACAATTGAAAAGCATTTCAAATGAACTCTGAAAAGGTTGGAAGTTGGCATGATATCATCATTTCATCCACATAGCATGTGCAAGAAAGTTGAGAGGGTTACGGCAAAAACTGGATGCACTTCGTCTACAAAATGGACAATCTCTTTCAAAGTATCAGGATTTCATCCGGAAAATCGTGTGTTACAAAGGGATTTCATTTTTTAAACCTTATTTCAACTCCTGACTTTTTGTGTGTTCAAAATGTAGCATTCAAAGCCACATCATCATTTTTCAATCCTTTCTAACTTCATTTGTTATTTTTCATGCATTTACTAATTATTTTGAGCTATCAGACACTAAAATTGAAAAGCATTTCAAATGAACTCTGAAAAGTTTGAAAGTTGGCATGATATCATCATTTCATCCACATAGCATGTGCAAGAAAG
>NW_025303400.1:0-834 GCF_018294505.1 Triticum aestivum
TGAAACCCTGATACTCCGAAAGAGATTGTCCAGTTTGTACACGAAGTGCATCCAGTTTTTGCCGTAACCCTCTCTACTCTTTTGCACATGCTATGTGGGTGAAATGATCATACCATGCCAAGTTTCGACATTTTTAGAGTTCATTTTGTAGTGATTTTCAATTTCACGGTCATTTAGCTCTCTAAACAAATCGGTAAATGACTGAAAAATAGCAAATGATGTCAGAAAGTGTTGAAAATTTATGACGTCGCCTTGAATGGTGCGTACGGAACGCAAAAAAAGTCTGGAGTTGTAATAAGTTTAAAAAAATGAAGTGCCAGTGTAACAGATGAGTTCTCATCCGGAACCCTGATACTCCGAAAGAGATTGTCCAGTTTGTAAACGAAGTGCGTCCAGTTTTTGCCGTAACCCTCTCTAGTCTTTTGCACATGCTATGTGGGTCAAATGATGATACCATGCCAAGTTTTGACATTTTCAGAGTTCATTTTGTAGTGATTTTCAATTTCACGGTCATTTAGCTCTCTAAACAAATCGGTAAATGACTAAAAAATAGCAAATGATGTCAGAAAGTTTTGAAAATTGATGACGTCGCTTTGAATGGTGTGTACGGAACGCAAAAAAAGTCTGGAGTTGTAATAAGTTTAAAAAATGAAGTGCCCATGTAATAGATGAGTTCTCGTCTGAAACCCTGATACTCCGAAAGAGATTGTCCAGTTTGTACACGAAGTGCATCCAGTTTTTGCCGTAACCCTCTCTACTCTTTTGCACATGCTATGTGGGTGAAATGATCATACCATGCCAAGTTTCGACATTTTTAGAGTTCATTTTGTAGTG
>NW_025303401.1:0-834 GCF_018294505.1 Triticum aestivum
AGGGTTCGTTAATTGTGAAAATCACTCCGGGACCCCTAAATAGTGAGTAATAGTCCACGAAACACGCCAGAATCGGGCAAAACTGCGAGTGTTGACGACCGACACGTAATCGCACCTTGGGGTTGAACGACTGTGGAAATCGCTTCGTGACCACAAAACGGTGAGTAATAGTCCACGAAACGGGTCAGAATTGGCCAAAACTGCGAGTGTTGACGACGGACACGTAAATGCACTCCAAAACGGCCAAAACTACAAGTCTTGACGACCAACACATAGCACACCATGGGAATCGACAACCATGGAAATCAATTTGGGACCCCAAAACGGTGAGTAATAGTCCATGAAAGAGCCCAGAATCGGACAAACCAAGGATTATTGATGACCGACACGTAAATGCACTCCTGGGATCGTCAATCGTGGAAATCGCTCTGGGACCCAAAACAGTGAGTAATAGTGCACGAAACAGACCAGAATTGGCCGTAATTGAGAGTGTTGATGACCACATGTAAACGCACCCCGAGGTTCGACAATCGTGGAAATCACTTCGGGACCCCAAAACTAAGTATAGTCCAAGAAACGGGCCAGAACCGACCCAAACTACGAGTGTTGACGACCAACACATATCACACCTTGGGATTCGACAACCATGGAAAGCGTTTTGAGACCCCAAAACGTTGAGTAATAGTCCATGAAAGAGCCCAGAATCGGACAAACCTAGGATTAGTGATGACCGACACGTAAACGCACCCAAGGGTTCGTTAATTGTGAAAATCACTCCGGGACCCCTAAATAGTGAGTAATAGTCCACGAAACACGCCAGAATCGGGCAAAACT
>NW_025303402.1:0-834 GCF_018294505.1 Triticum aestivum
CGAGTCTTGACGACCAACACGCAAGCACACCTTGGGGTTCGACAAAAATGGAAATCTCTTTGGGACCCCAAAACGGTGAGTAATAGTCCATGAAACGGGACGGAATCAACAAAACCTGCGAGTGTTGATGAGCGACATGTAAACGCACCCAGAGGTTCGTCAATCATGGAAATCACTCCGGGACCCCAAAACAGCGAGTAATAGTCCACGAGACGGCCAGAATTAACCAAAATTGTGAGTGTTGATGACCGACACATAAATGCACCCCCGGGGTTCGTCAATCGTGGAAATCACTTCGGGACCCCAAAACTGAGTAATAGTCCAAGAAACGGGCCAGAATCGGCCAAAACTGCGAAACTTGACGACCAACATGTAAACACACATTGGGGTTCGGCAACAATGGAAATCACTTTAGGACCCCAAAACGGTGAGTAGTAGTCCACGAAAGGGACAGAATCGAAGAAAACCGCGATTGTTGATGACCGAAACATAAACGCACCAGGGGTTCATCAATCGTGGAAATCCCTCCGGGACCCGAAACAGCGAGTTATAGTCCACAAAACGGGCCAGAATCGGCCAAAACTGCGAGTGTTGATGAACGACACGTAAGTGCATCTTTGGGTTCAACAACTATGGAAATAGCTTCGGGACCCCAAAAAGGTGAGTAATAGTCCACGAAACGGGTCAGAATTGGCCAGAACTATGAGTGTTGACGACGGGCACGTAAACGCACCCCTGGGATTGTAAATCGTGGAAATCGCTCTAGGACCCCCAAACAGTGAGTAATTGTCCACGTGACAGACCAGAAATTGGCAAAATGGTGAGTGTTGATAA
>NW_025303403.1:0-834 GCF_018294505.1 Triticum aestivum
CAGTGAGTAATAGTCCACGAAACGGGCCAGAATCGGCCAAAACTATCAGTGTTGATGACCAACACGTAAGCGCACCTTTTTTTTCAACAAGCATGGAAATCACTTCGGGACCACAAAACGGTGAGTAATAGTCCACGAAACGGGTTAGAATCGACCGAAAACGCGAGTGTTGATGACCGACACGTAAATGGACCCCAGGGTTCGTTAATCGTGGAAATTACTCCGGGACCCTAAAATAGTGAGTAATAGTCCATGAAACGGGCCAGAATCAGCCAAAACTGCGAGTGTTGATGACCGACACGTAAGCGCACGTTGTTGTTCAACATGCATGGAAATCACTTCGGGACCCCAAAACGGTGAGTAATAGTCTACGAAATGGGTCAGAATCGACAAAAACCGCGAGTGTTGATGACCATCACGTAAATGCACCCCGGGGTTCGTTAATCGTGGAAGTCACTCCGGGTCCCCAAAACAGTGAGCAATAGTCCACTAAACGGGCTAGAGTCGGCCAAAACTGTCAGTGTTGATGACCGACACATAAACGCACCTTGGAGTTCAACAAGCATGGAAATCACTTTGTGTCCCCAAAACGGTGAGTAATAGTCCACGAAACGGGTCAGAATCGACAAAAACCGTGAGTATTGATGACTGACACGTAAATGCACCCAAGGGTTCGTTAATTGTGGATGTCACTCCGAGACCCCAAAATAGTGAGTGATAGTCCACGAAACGGGCTAGAATCGGCCAAAACTATCAATGTGGATGACCTACATGTAAACGCACCATGGGGTTCAACAAGCATGGAAATCACTTTGGGACCCCAAAACGGTGAGT
>NW_025303404.1:0-834 GCF_018294505.1 Triticum aestivum
GTCTGCTTACGTGTCGATCATCAACACTGGCAGTTTTGGCCGATTCTGGCCCGTTTGATGGACTATTACTCACTGTTTTTGGGTCCCGGAGTGGTTTCCATGGTTAACAAACCATGCGGTGTGTTTACATGTCGGTCATCAACGCTCGCAATTTTGGCTTATTCTGACCTGTTTCTTCGAATATTACTCACCGTTTTGGGGTCCCGAAGCGATTTCCATAGGTGTTGGTCATCAACACTGGCAGTTTTGACCGATTCTGGCCCGGTTCTTGGACTATTACTCACTGTTTTGGGGTGCCAGAGCGATTTCCATAGTTGTTGAACCCCAAGAAGCGCTTACGTGTCGGCCATCAACACTGGCAGTTTTCGCCGATTCTAGCCCGTTTCGTGGACGATTACTCACTATTTGGGGTTCCCGGAGTGATTTCCATGATTAACGAACCCTGGGGTGCGTTTACGTGTCGGTGATCAATACTGGTAGTTTTGGCCGATTCTGACCCGTTTCTTGGATTATTACTCACTGTTTAGGGGTCCCGAAGCGATTTCCATAATTCTTGAACCCCAAGGTCCGCTTACGTGTCGGTCATCAACACTGGCAGTTTTGGCCGATTCTGGCCCGTTTTGTGGACTACTACTCACTATTTTGGGGTCCTGGAGTGATTTCCATGATTAACGAACCCTGGAGTGCGTTTACGTGTCGGTCATCAACAATCACAATTTTGGCCGATTCTGACCCGTTTCTTGGATTATTACTCACTGTTTTGGGGTCCCAAAGCGATTTCCTTAGTAGTATAACCCCAAGGTGCGCTTACATGTCGGTCATGAACATTGGCTG
>NW_025303405.1:0-834 GCF_018294505.1 Triticum aestivum
TCCGCCTCGACTCGTGTTACCCTAAGATAGACAGGTTGGCCCTGGTGTCACGTGCTCGTCTCGGCGTCCGATGTCGCTATCGCGACGACGTCCGCCTCGACTCGTGTTACCCTAAGATAGACAGGGTGGCAGTGGTCTCACGTGCTCGTCTCGGCGTCCATCGTCACTACCACGATGACATCCACCTCGACTCGCGTTACCCTAAGATACACAGGGTGGCAGTGGTGTCACGTGCTCGTCTCGGCGTCCGTCGTCGCTACCGGGACGACGTCCGCTCCGACTCGCGTTACCCTCAGAGAGACAGGTTGGCATTGTTGTCACATGCTCATCTCGGCGTCCGACATCGCTACCGCGACGACGTCCGCCTCGACTCGCATTACCCTAATATAGACAGGGTGGTCCTGGTGTCACGTGCTCGTCTCGGCGTCCGTCGTCGCTACCGCGACGACGTCCTCCTCGACTCGCATTACCCTAAGATAGACAGGGTGGCCCTGGTGTCACGTGCTCGTCTCGGCGTCCGACATCACTACCGCGACGACGTCCGCCTCGACTCGCGGTACCCTAAGATAGACAGGTTGGCCCTGGTGTCACGTGCTCGTCTCGGCGTCCGTCGTTGCTACCGCGACGACGTACGCCTCGACTCTTGTTACCCTAAGATAGACAGGGTGGCAGTGGTGTCACGTGCTCGTCTCGGCGTCTGTCGTCGCTACCGCGACGACGTCCTCCTCGACTCGCGTTACCCAAGATAGACAGGGTGGCCCTGGTGTCACGTGCTCGTCTCGGCGTCCGTCGTCGCTACCGCGACGACATCCTCCTCGACTCGCGTTACCCTAA
>NW_025303406.1:0-834 GCF_018294505.1 Triticum aestivum
GCTATGTTGGCGTCTTGGACTAACCGCACGGATCCACCACAAATGGGACCCCCACCACCACCTGCAGGAGAACCCCCACACGTGCCCACGTTCGATGAATGGGTGGCACTAGGCAGTGATGGTTCGGTTAGTACATTTGCCTAACTACTAGCAAACTAGTTCTCGTTCATGAAACACTATCATATCATATTTACCGTTAGAATCTTTTTTGAAACATGTAGGGGACCGGTGGCTCGACTCCTGCTCCGTCGACCCCAGTCACTCCGATCTGGCAGAGTGGTGGTCGTCGCGATGACGGTTTTGGCGGAGGTGGTGCTTTTGACGGAGGTGGTGGTGGTTATGGCGGAGGTGGTGGTGGTTATGGCGGAGGTGGTGGTTTTGGCGGGGGTGCTCTTGCTTGATGATTCCGTGCATGTGGCCATCGTGCCATGCCTTTCATATTCCTACTTTTATCATGTTTCATGTCTTGCACTACTTTTATGTTCATGAACTTCCATCGGTGATGATCTTTAGATGATGTGATGAACTTGAGTATGTTTAGCTGAACTTGAGTATGTTCACATGATGAATTGTCATATTTCATATTGTTCTGTTTTGAAATGCTGTCAAATCAATTGGAAAAGAGAAAACAGGAAAAAAAAACAAAAAAACTATGCCTACGGCAAAGCCGTCGGCATATATACGCCCAGGAGTTACCAGGGCTTGCCACGTGGCAAACTATGCCGACGGCTTTGCCGTAGGCATAGCCCTGCTGCCAGGAGAAACCAGGAGCTGCCACGTGGCAGGGCTATGCCTACGGCAAAGCCGTCGGCATAGATTTCCATCTATGCCGAT
>NW_025303407.1:0-834 GCF_018294505.1 Triticum aestivum
ATTATAGTTTATCTTCTTCATTTTTATTGTCAAGTGAGTGTGAACTTATCTTGGAGATTTTTTAAACGTTGGCAACGTAATTTGGATGCCCACTAGGTAATTCTCTACAGAAGGACGCTTTCATAACCATGATGTAATAGTGTGAATAACACCTCTGGCCTGGTCATCATATTAGACTAGCTGACTATAGGTTGTTGTGAAAGTATAATGACAAGTTGTACCCGACCTCTGGTAAAGATTCTTTTTGTAGACTTTTGTATCCCTTTTTGTCTCTCCATGAGCTCCAGCACACGTTTTTGTGAGTCAATGAAAAGTACTCCCTGAATTTTTTAAATGATGGTTTAATATTGAAGGGGCCAATCTTGCTCCGTAGTGTTGTATAGTAGTAAAAAATGAAATTGGAAGGTCAGGTCATCAATTGCCTCTTCAAGGAGCCAAAAGTTTTTTTGGCTAAAAAGTGCATGTTCTATTGGATGAAACTTTTGAGGATTGTAACACTAGTAAGCATGTGTTCAAAATGAACTTCCTACCCCCCCCCCCCAAGTTTTTATAAGCAGATTCATTGTGGAACGTGGCATTTTACTACAGCAGATGTCTGGCCCCATTGAAGCAACTTTGTATGTTCGATTGGATTTCTAAAGGTTCTTCAAAATTGTCCGCTCAGTGCACCATATTTCGAACCACGATGGGTTGTGTTTGCAACTACCTGAGATCCAATCGGTAGGGAATATAATGGATATTGAAATATCATCTCTGATGGTTTTGCCATTAGACCGCCACTTGTGAACCCAATAAAACTAGTTGCTCAACATGAAAACTATTTGAGGTATGAAA
>NW_025303408.1:0-834 GCF_018294505.1 Triticum aestivum
CTTCAGTCCGGACACCTCCGCATTATGAGCGGCGGTCTTCTCTGCAGACGCCTGTTTTCAAACAAAGGAATATACGTCATTAACGAAGGCTCCTGCAAAAGAGGTTGATTTGATCCCCTGTCTGGCTTTCTCTCTCTCTTTCACCGGACAGTGTATCAGGGGCTACTACTCATACTGTGACAATCTCCAAAAGGTTTGCAAAAATATACCTCAAAGGCCCTTATAAGGCCAAGGCAGGACTCATTCAGCCCGCTCTCGGTGGACTGAATCTTTTCAATCATTGCACCCATGAGGGTCCAATGTTCATCGACGATAGATGCGCTCCTTAACGCCGTCGATAGGCTGCCCGGCAGCTCTGCTTAGACAAAGGTTGTTGGCGGAGTAGGCAAGCCTCCCCCCGTCAAAGGTGGCTGCTCGCCCGATCCTGGAGCCTTAAAAGTCTCCAGGATCGTGTCCGGCTGTGGTCCGAACCCTAGGTCGCCCCCGTCGTCGACACGCCTGGGGGCCACCAGTCCCGTGTGTCCGGCTCGAGAGATATGCCCCCCTGGTCCTGGTCCCGTTGAGACGACACCTCAATGTCGTGCCTGGACTTTGGGGAAGGGGCCTCTGGAGGTGTCTCGCTCGCCAAAGCGTCTGAGCCTAGCGAATCCTCCGATGAGGACTGTCCGGCGCGAGACCTCGCCGGGCTGTAATATGGCGGCAGTTAAAACTACTACACCCAAACAACCCCGGATGCACATGCGTGTTCAGATTTCGTATACTTACGACTTTTCCAGGGGCTGGTCCCTGGGATCCCACTCCGGGCTGCTATCGGTAGCCGTGGTGGATGCCTCT
>NW_025303409.1:0-834 GCF_018294505.1 Triticum aestivum
TTGCCTGTTCCTTAGGGCTAGCTTTCCCATCCTCCCGCTCGGCCTGCACGAAGCCTGGCTGGGCGGGATTGTTTTCGTCTTTGGCACCATCCAATTGTTATCATCTCTTGTGCCGGTATCGCTATTTTTGTTATGGCAGGGCTTAGAGCGGCGCCTATGACATCGGTGCTTAGATTGCTTATCAAGGGGATTATCCTCCATTGCCTCATCGCCATTGCTTTCTTTGGGGGTATCCACCATGTATATATCATATGATGAGGTGGTTGTCCAACGTATTGAGGGAGGTGGTTCTTGTTCTTCTCCTGCATCGTCGTCCATACCGTCGATGTCTTCGGAGTTAAAGCCAAGCACGTTGGTTTAGTCATCGATAGTGGCCATTAAGTGGGTGGTGGGTGGGGAACAAATTTCTTTGTCATCCGCTTCCCACTCTAGCCGGACATAGTTCGGCCAAGAGTCTCCTGACAAGGAGAGAGACCTCAATGAATTTAGCACCTCACCCAAGGGCGAGTGCTGAAAGATATCCGCGGAGGTAAAATCCATGATCGGTGCCCAGTCAGATTTGATAGGCATGGACACACGCGTTTCGGAGCCTGTGGCCGGAGACGAGTCCGAGGGTCCGATGACACCGGCCTCATAAGAGGTGAAGTCAGTGTTCGGATCTATCGCCGCTGAGTGTACGGCCTCCGTGGCGGGGTCCATCTGCCCATCCTCGGATGGCATGATCTGCTCTGGATTCAGGGCCGGGGCAGCCACAGGTGTGATCTCCCGAACACTGTCTGATGGCAGATCTGAGTCATGCTCGTCGTGACTGTTCGGCGCACCTGTCATGGGCTC
>NW_025303410.1:0-834 GCF_018294505.1 Triticum aestivum
TGCTTGCCTTCAATCATAAGAGCACGATCTACCAACTCCTGATAGTTGTTGAAGGTTGCTACCATCAACTGCATGCTCAACTCATCATTCAGTCCTTCCAGAAACTTCTCCTGCTTAGCTGCATCTGTAGCAACGTCATCTGGGGCATAACGTGCTAACTTACTAAAGTCCTCCACATACTGTCCAACTGTCCGTCCTCCTTGGCGCAAGTTGCAAAACTCACGCTTCTTCATGGCCATAGCTCCTGCTGAAACATGGGCAGTACGAAAGGCCTGCTGAAACTGGTCCCATGTGACAGTGTCGACAGGGAAAGTGGCTGTGAAGTTCTCCCACCATGATGCTGCGGGTCCTTCAAGCTGACGTGCGGCAAACTTCACCTTCTCCGCATCTGTGCATCCTGTTGTGGTCAACTCTCTAGCTGTCTTGCGGAGCCAATCATCTGCTACTATCGGCTCGGTGCTACTGGAAAACACCGACGGATTCAGCCTAAGAAAACGGGCTAAGTGATCAACATGTGGTGGTGGTGGTGGGTTGTTGTTGTTATTCCCCTGATTCTGATTCTGGACTAGCAACTGCATCAATGTGTTCTGCTGCTGGATCAACTGGGTGAGCTCCGGTGGGAAGGTAAATCCGGGGTCACGTCTCGGAGGCATCTGAGGGTTTAGAAAAGATGAGATATAAGAATAGAGGGGGTCTAAAGAGAAAACACTACCCATATGCACATGAGGCAAAAGCAAACAATTCACTTCATTCAATCAAACAAGGGCATACAATCGATCTAACTATCGCAAAAGTGCTCGGACTACTATATTTACATGGTGGACTACTACTACT
>NW_025303411.1:0-834 GCF_018294505.1 Triticum aestivum
TATATATTTACTTGATGAAACACAAGTCTGAATTATTGAATGGTTCAAGTAATTTCAGAGTGAAGTAGAAGATCATTGTGACAAGAGGATAAAATGTCTATGATATGATCATAGAGATGAATATCTGAGTTACGAGTTTTGGCACACAATTAAGACATTGTGGAAATTGTTTCACAATTAATACCGCCTGGAACACCATAGCGTGATGGTGTGTCCGAACATCATAGTTGCATCCTATTGGATATGGTGCGTACCATGATGTCTCTTATCGAATTACCACTATCGTTCATGGGTTAGGCATTAGAGACAACCACATTCACTTTAAATAGGGCACCGCGTAATTCCGTTGAGATGACACCATATGAACTATGGTTTAGAGAAACCTAAGCTGTCATTTCTTAAAAGTTTGGGGCTGCGACGCTTATATGAAAAAGTTTCAGGTTGATAAGCTCGAACCCAAAGCGGATAAAATGCATCTTCATAGGAAACCCAAAACAGTTGGGTATACATCGTAATTCAGATCCGAAAGCAATATGAATTGTTTCTAGAATCGGGTCCTTTCTCGAGGAAAGGTTTCTCTCGAAAGAATTGAGTGGGAGGATGGTGGAAACTTGATGAGGTTATTGAACCGTCACTTCAACAAGTGTGTAGCAGGGCACAGGAAGTTGTTCCTGTGGCACCTACACCAATTAAAGTGGAAGCTTATGATAGTGATCATGAAGTTTCGGATCAAGTCACTACCGAACCTCGTAGGGTGACAAGGATACGTACTACTTCAGAGTGGTACAGTAATCCTGTCTTGGAAGTCATGTTGCTAGACAACAATGAACCTAC
>NW_025303412.1:0-834 GCF_018294505.1 Triticum aestivum
TAAATTTCTAATTTCGGTACTAAAATTAAGTATTGTGATTATCCACCTTACTATTTCAATATTGATTTCAGTACTGAAATATAGCACCAAGATGACCCGACTATGCTTTACATCACTCATTTCGGTACTAAAATTCAGTATTGCGATTATCCACTTTAATACTTTAATACTGATTTCAGTACTGAAAAACAAAACGACGATCACCCGACTCACTTCTATATCACTAATTTCGGTATAAATTTTACTATTGCGATTATCCATGTTAGTACTTCAGTATTAATTTCAGTACTCAAAAATAGCTTGACTAACACCCGACTCAGTTCTATATCACTAATTTCAGTACTAAAACATAGTATTGTGATTATCCACGTTAATATTTAATATTGAAAACCGCACCACGATGACCCGACTCGATTGTATATCACTAATTTCGGTACTAAAATTCACTGTTCTGATTATCCACGGTAATATTTCAGTACTGATTTCAATATAGAACTAGATCACCAAGATGACCCGACTATGTTCTATATCACCCATTTCGGTACTGAAATTCAGTATTGCGATTGTCCACCTTAATATTTCAATACTGATTTCAGTACTGAAATACAAAACGAGATCACCCGACTCACTTGTATATCACTAATTTTGGTACTAGAATTCAGTATTGTGATTCTTCACGTTAATTTTTCAATACTGATTTCAATACTAAAAATAGCACTAGGATGACCTGACTCAGTTTTATATCACTAATTTCGGCATAAAATTCAGTATTGGGATTATCAATGTTAATATGTCAGTATTGATTTGAGTACTAAAAAATAGCATGACTAACAC
>NW_025303413.1:0-834 GCF_018294505.1 Triticum aestivum
GATCAACGATCGAAGACAAAGAATATTTCAGAAGAACCGAGGAGCGTTCCCAACTTGAAGACCGGTTCAAGGGGATACTGATGGAGGCCTGGACTAGGGGGTACTCACCATGTCATCTCCCGGCTAGGAGGGTCGGTTCGAGGATCCCCATGGAAGTTCACCAATGAGCCACTTCGGACAACCCATGATGTATACAAGGAAACTACCACAAGACTTGGCACACAAGACGAGGACTTCTAAACCCTAGGCCTCCGGTGCATTATATAAACCAAGGCTAGGCTAGTCAATAGATGATCTCATATTCATTACAACAATCTCGTGGTAAATACATGTATTCTGTACTACACCCTATATCAATATGATCAAAAGCAGGATGTAGGGTCTTATCTCTTCGAGAGAGCCTAAACTTGGGTAAATCTTTGTGTCCCTTGTCCATCCTATTACTATCATGCCAAGATGCCTAACTCAGGGCCCCTACCTTGAGATATGCCAGATTTAACACCGACACGCCCCCTATCCTGGCCGACATGCTACCGCGTGAGCTACCTGCTGGCTACACGATGTGCATCCACCTGCCGACACCCATGTCCCCTACTTGATCTGATACAAATCGGGAGCTCCTATCTGCACAAACACAACTGATGTTGGGTCGCGCTGTCCAGGTTCGTGGAGGGGTAGTGAAGGTGACAGAAGTGCCCCCAAGCAAGTTGCCAGCTCCTGTGTCTGTGAGGCTCCCTATGCCAACTGCTTCGACCTTGGTTGTCACCTCTGCCGCCAGGCTAGCCTCCCGCGAGGCCGACCCGACCATTGGTGGTCATATGGCTTGCGCTCGCC
>NW_025303414.1:0-834 GCF_018294505.1 Triticum aestivum
ACAACATGTCCCTAGTGAGCCTCTAGTTGACTAGCTCGTTGATCAACAGATAGTCATGGTTTCCTGACTATGGACATTGGATGTCAGTGATAACGTGATCACAACATTAGGAGAATGATGTGATGGACAAGACCCAATCCTAAGCATCGCACAAGATCGTGTAGTTCGTTTGCTAAAGCTTTTCTAATGTCGAGTATCGGTTTCTTAGACCATGAGATTGTGTAACTCCCAGATACCGTAGGAGTGCTTTGGGTGTACCAAACGTCAGAACATAACTGAGTGACTACAAAGGTGCACTACAGGTATCTCCAAAAGTGTCTGTTGGGTTAGCACGAATCAAGACTGGGATTTGTCACTCCGTATGACGGAGAGGTATCTCCGGGCCCACTCGGTAATGCATCATCATAATGAGCTCAGTGTGACCAAGTGGTTGGTCACGGGATCATGCATTATGGAATGAGTAAAGTGACTTGCCGGAAACAAGATTGAACGAGGTATTGGGATACCGACAATCGAATCTCGGGCAAGTAACATACCGTGTGACAAAGGGAATTGTATACGGGATTACTTGCATCATCGACATCGTGGTTCATCCGATGAGATCATCGAAGAACATGTGGGGGACAACATGGGTATCCAGATTCCGCTGTTGGTTATTGGCCGGAGAGCTGTCTCGGTCATGTCTGCGTGATTCCCGAACCCGTAGGGTATACACACTTAAGGTTCGGTGACGCTAGGGTTATTAGGAAGACTTGTATGTGATTACCGAATGTTGATCGGAGTCCCGGATGAGATCCCGGACGTCACGAGGAGTTCCGAAATGGTCCGGAGGTG
>NW_025303415.1:0-834 GCF_018294505.1 Triticum aestivum
ACACCGGTGCCGATCTTCCCCGTCCGCACCGGTTTACAATGCCACGGCCGACTCATCTATCCGAGCTGCCTCTGATGTTGCGGTCGTTTTTGTTGTCCGTCTCTCGCGGCCTGGTCTACATCAACATACCGGGCCGCACCTGTCTGCATGAGCTGTTTATTGAGTATGAGCAAGTCACAACTTGGGTAGCCCGGTTTTCTTTCAACAAAACAGAGGCAAATTATCATATACTATCAACCGCCGTTTGCACTGGATGGCTCAATGGGCAGGCGCACAAGTCGCCGCCACTACAGTTTGGTTAACTTCAAATCGCCAGTTGGAAGGAACTATTGGCCGAGTTGCTGACACGGCTCATACGGGATCATTTATAACCCGCCGCAGTCACCTCAACCTTCTGTGGATTTACATCGTGCTATCAACACCAATGATATACAAGTTATGTCGGTTTATATCATGGTCAAATATGAAGAGTTTCAAGCCAACTCCTCGAGTCACCTTGAGACTCAGGGGCTACGATGACATGACTCAGCAAATCTTGCTAGTTTTAGCAAATTTAAGAACCCCAGGACGATGGAGGGAAAGATAACCCGGTCCAGGAGGCTACTGTTATTTGAAGGCTGTCAGAAAATTTCCGGCTTAGAAAGTATATGACAGTTACAAAATCCCGGCTCAATGAAGAAGATCCTGGTCATCAGAAAGGATTCCGGTTTAAAATCCGGCTCAAGGGAAGTCAGTCTCATGGAAGCTCTCAAATATCTGGTTTACAATCCGGTTCAAGGGAAATCTGTTCTCCCACAAAGCTCTGAAGCGCCCAAATCCGGTTTAACAATGTCC
>NW_025303416.1:0-834 GCF_018294505.1 Triticum aestivum
CCACCGTGCGAGCTCGCACCTTCGCGCGTGTGCGCCGCGCAGGCCCAGGCGAGCCCTCTCCCTTCCTCGGTCCCGGCCACCCCGCCAGCCCTCTGTTGCCGCTACCTCCCACTACGGCCGTCCCCTGCTGGCGTTGCTGGTTTGGTCGCTGACGGCCCTGGGTCAGTTAATAACCCCTGACCCCCCTAATTTAGCCCCTAAACCCATTGACATGTGGGGCCTTAGTTTGGTTAGTATAAAGTGATATTCAATATTAGTGCTAATAGTCTTTGACATGTGGGCCACCTCCTGTTAGTTAACCCAATTTAAATAAACTATTCAAATGGAGTCAGTGACATGTGGGACCAGCCTACACTATTCAACCCTTGACCAGTCAATGTTGACTGGGTCAACTGGGCCCCACTAGCAGCCGCACAACACACTGCTGGGTGCACTACACCGGGTGCACCCAGGCCTTTTCTGGTGATTTTCAAATTAAAAATAACTTCAGGATTTTCAGAATATTTTTAAATTTTTTGAAAAATCATATTAATTCAATTGTAACTCAGTGGAAAATAATTTATATATGAAAACTACTAAGAAAAATGTAATGAATTCAAATATGCAATATGTTCATCTGTCACATGCCTGTAGCATGATGAACGTGGATCCTTCCCCTCCTATTCATCTATCCGAAAAAGGCCAAACGTCGGGAAAACGCTCCCAGATGTTTTCCCTCTTTGTCTGTATCATGTAGCACTGCGATAGGTCACCCCTAGCACTGCATATTGTCTTGTCATGCATCATGATGCATCTGTTTGCTTTATATTTATTGTTTCTTCCCCATCTTCTCTC
>NW_025303417.1:0-834 GCF_018294505.1 Triticum aestivum
CATTTGGGGCAGGTTTGGGTATATGCTTCTCACAAACCGGAGCTTCTCACAACAAGCACGATGGTTTTCGGTAGGGAACGTCCCACCTTTGGGGACGAAACGATATCCGTTGACTCTTATTGCTTTGAAGTTTTTTTCTCGCGTCAACATAGAACAACAGGAGTGTTGTGTGAATTTTTGTGATTTTTCGGGGTTCGTTTGGACATTTTTGTGCATTAACTGAGTTTTCAATGCATTTATGATTTTATGTGCATCATTCAAATTTGAACTACATGCGCATGCTCCAGTGCATATAAATTGGTTGAAAAATCAAATATGTGTCCTTGGGTGCATGCCTAGGTCCCATGCAAGAAATGGGAATGAATTTCAAACACCATGGCACCGTTGATTGCCGGCATAACATTGAGATGCCTGGTTTTTAAATTCTAGTAAATCGAAAACTCGTATGAAATTCATGAAACTTGGCATGCTATCATGGAGCGGCGTAAACATGTCGTGGAACAAATTTTGTCCCATTTGGGGCAGGTTTGGGTATATGCTTCTCACAAACAGGAGCTTCTCACAACTAGCATGATGGTTTTCGGTAGGGAACGTCCCACCTTTGGGGATGAAACGATATCCATTGCCTCTTATTGCTTTCAAGTTTTTTTCTCGTGTCAACATGGAACAACAGGAGTGTTGTGTGAATTTTTGTGATTTTTCGGGGTTCGTTTGGACATTTTTATGCATTAACTGAGTTTTCAATGCATTTATGTGCATAATTCAAATTTGAACTACATGCGCATGCTCCAGTGCATATAAATTGGTTGAAAAATCAAATCTAAGTCCTTGGGT
>NW_025303418.1:0-834 GCF_018294505.1 Triticum aestivum
CGCTGCTGATAGCCTAAAAACCCGCGCTACTACTAGGATTTTACCTAGTAGTGTCCACCCACTCTTCATTCGTGGAGAGAGCCATCAGAACATACCTACACTTCCAATACACATTTTCTGAGAGAGAACCACCTACTCATGTGTTGAGGCCAAGATATTCCATTCCCACCATATGAATCTTGATCTCTAGCCTTCCCCAAGTTGCTTTCCACTCAAATCTTCTTTCCACCAAATCCATATCCTGTGAGAGAGAGTTGAGTGTTGGGGAGACTATCATTTGAAGCACAAGAGTAAGGAGTTTATCATCAACACACCATTTGTTACTTCTTGGAGAGTGGTGTCTCCTAGATTGGCTAGGTGTCACTTGGGAGCCTCCGACAAGATTGTGGAGTTGAACCAAGGAGTTTGTAAGGGCAAGGAGATCGCCTACTTTGTGAAGATCTACCGCTAGTGAGGCAAGTCCATCATGGGCGATGGCCATGATGGGATAGACAAGGTTGCTTCTTCATGGACCCTTCGTGGGTGGAGCCCTCCGTGGACTCGCGCAACCGTTATCCTTCGTGGGTTGAAGTCTCCATCAACGTGGATGTACGATAGCACCACCTATCGAAACCACGACAAAAACATCCGTGTCTCCAATTGCGTTTGAATTCTCCAAACCCTTCCCTTTACATTCTTGCAAGTTGCATGCTTTACTTTTTGCTGCTCATAGACTCTTTGCATGCTTGCTTGAATTGTGTTAAGATTGCTTGCCTTGTGCTAAGATAGCTAAAATCTTCCAAAGACTAAAATTGGGAAAATGATAGATTTTTAATTGGTCAAGTAGTCTAATCA
>NW_025303419.1:0-834 GCF_018294505.1 Triticum aestivum
AGTTCATTTGTAGTGCTTTTCAATTTAAGGGTCATTTAGCTCATGAACTAACACTAGTAGAAAACGGGCCTATTGTCCCGGTTCGTAAGGGCCTTTTGTCCCGGTTCCTGAACCGGGACTAAAGGGTCGTTACTAATTCCCTGACCCTTTAGTCCCGGTTCTAACCAGAACAGGGACAGATGGGCCTCCACGTGGCCTGTGCGCTGAGCCCAGGCAGGAGGGCCTTTGGTCCCGGTTGGTGGCACCAACCGGGACCAATAGGCATCCACGCGTCAGCATTTCTGTGGCTGGGGTTTTTTGGAAAGGGGGGGGGTGTGGGGGTTTTGGGGGTTAATTTAGGTATTTCATATATTGTGTTAGCTAGCTAATTAATAGAGAGAAGTGTCCTCTCTTATGTCCGTGCTTGGTCGATGCTACGTACTATACATATGTATAGAGAGGACTAGACACGCTAGCTAGCTAGTAAGCATACGAAGGAAACAGAAGATCGTCATGAACATATATGCATACAGAGAGAAGTGATATCGACCACGTCTCCTTCTCTGAGAGATTGGTCGAACAACAAGTTCTCGTATATCTATCCGACACTACCGGCTACATATATACAATAATTATCTCTTACAAATATAATCTCCTAACATACGGACGCATGGTCCACATAGTATTGTCCGTCTTCAGCGATCACGTGGTCAACCAAGAATGCCGCCAATTCCTCTTGAATTGCCCGCATGCGATCTGGTGCTAGGAGTTGATCCTGCATCCGAAACATCTAATTTGAAGAAGGGGGTCAATATATATATATATATATATATATATATATATATATATATATAT
>NW_025303420.1:0-834 GCF_018294505.1 Triticum aestivum
TAGTTTATTTTTAGTAAGAACTACTTTATTTTATTTATTTATAGTAAGTGCTTAGTAGTTGAACTAGTTGATTAATTAATAAAACTACTTTATTTTATTTATAGTAAGTGCTTAATTAGTAGTTGAACTAGTTGATTTAACAAAACTAGTTTATTTTACTATAGAAGTAGTTTATTTTTAGCAAGGAAATTAATAGAACTAGTTTGTTTTTTTAGTTAAAGCAATTATTCCCGCATCGACGTCAACGATGCCTATCCCGCATCCTCGTCGTCGACTCGGCGGAGGAGGCCGGCTTGATCAGAGGGGCCATGTCCGGGACTGGGCTCCGCCGGGCTGGTTTTGGGAGGTGCTACCTTCCGGTGGGCGTAGGTTGGTGAGGAACCAGCCCGTCGTTGACCCGAACCTTGTTTGGTGGCGCTCGCGTGGGCCAGTGACGGTGCCGAGGCTTCCGGACACCGCGGAGGTGGTACGTCACCGTGTCAGCGAGGAGGACCAGCACGTCCGTCGCTACATGGTTGCGTTGGAGGGCAGGTTCGACAATACCTGGCAGGTTCTTCAGGGATCTCACTGGAGCTATGATCCTGTGATGGTTCCGTCCCTTTGGGTGTCCACCGCCCGCGCCGATACCCGTCGGGCGCTACTGTTCTAGCTGTACTAGCGATGCTATATGTATGATAGTATTCGAGGTGTATTAGTGATAATATTCGACGATGTACGGACGCATGGAGATGATGTAGTTTTGCTTATAATTGAATGCATCCTAATTTGAATACTACTTTATTTTGTGATTTGATTTTTCTTATTGAATGCTCAAAGTGGAAAACTACTCCGATC
>NW_025303421.1:0-834 GCF_018294505.1 Triticum aestivum
GATGATACCATGCCAAGTTCCAACATTTTCAGAGTTCATTTTGTAGTGATTTTCAATTTCACCGTCATTTAGCTCCCTAAACAAATCGGTAAATGACTGAAAAACAGCAAATGATGTCAGAACGTGTTGGAAATTGATGACGTCGCTTTGAAGGATGCATACAGAACGCAAAAATAGGCAGGAGTTCAAATAAGTTTAAAAAACATTGAAGTGCCCGTGTAACAGATGAGTTCTCGTCCGAAACCCTGATACTCCGAAAGAGATTGTCCAGTTTGTCCACGAGGTGCGTCCAGTTTTCGCCGTGAACCTCTCTACTCTTTTGCACATGCTATGCGGGCGAAATGATGATACCATGCCAAGTTCCAACATTTTCAGAGTTCATTTTGTAGTGATTTTCAATTTCACCTTCATTTAGCTCCCTAAACAAATCGGTAAATGACTGAAAAATAGCAAATGATGTCAGAACGTGTTGGAAATTGATGACGTCGCTTTGAATGATGCATACTGAACGCAAAAATAGGCTGGAGTTCAAATAAGTTTAAAAAACATTGAAGTGCCCGTGTAACAGATGAGTTCTCGTCCGAAACCCTGATACTCCGAAAGAGATTGTCCAGTTTGTACACGAGGTGCGTCTAGTTTTTGCCGTGACCCTCTCTACTCTTTTGCACATGCTATGCGGGCGAAACGATGATACCATGCCAAGTTCCAACATTTTCAGAGTTCATTTTGTAGTGATTTTCAATTTCACCGTCATTTAGCTCCCTAAACAAATCGGTAAATGACTGAAAAACAGCAAATGATGTCAGAACGTGTTGGAAATTGATGACGTCGCTT
>NW_025303422.1:0-834 GCF_018294505.1 Triticum aestivum
CGTCTTAAAATATGTCTGTACCAGGTGTATGTTTGTGTATTTGAGCGACTTTGATACTACTGTGTTCTATTTCCTCCGTCCGGAAATATTTGTCATTAAAATGGATAAAAGAGGTGTATCTAGACATACTTTAGTTCTACTAGCTAAGTGTCCGTGCGTTGCCACGGATTAACAAATATATATATACAAAGAGAAAATTCATGTGACATGAGAGTCAAAGGTCATTTCTATGGGATGATATCTCATGGTCATGATCTAGTAGATACATACATCTTGTCATTGTCTTTCTTCCACACTCCATGTCTGAGCTACCACGCGACATTCGACTTCCTTCTCCCACCATGCATGCTTTTATCTCCTATTTCTCCTACCTTTACCTTACACGACAGTACCATGTTTCTTGTCCAACTATCATAATCTTCTCCGGTAGGGCACCCCCTTAGATTATTACTGACTTGTACATGTTGCAAATAAGATCAACGAAAATGGATACTAAATTTCTGATGAGAAATGAGAATTCAGGGCAATATCTTCCCAAGACAATAATAATTCCAAGACAATCTTTTTATACCTTCTGTCAACATTGGGACACACATTCCACACAATAAGCATGCAATGATGTTGATACTTGATTAATTGTCATTATATGTCTACAGTAAAGATAACTTTACTCAAAACCGCCTATCTTAGCCAAATCAACAAATCTCTCTCATTAATGCAATTTTCTTTAGAAAACAAATAATAGATTCTTGCCTATCTTAGCCAAATCAACGGATCTCTTTCATTAATGCAATTTGCTTTAGCAAACAAATAATAGATTCTTTCCTACCTTAG
>NW_025303423.1:0-834 GCF_018294505.1 Triticum aestivum
CCCCCGCCAGATCCACCTCTCTCTCCCCTTCGATCCCCTCTGCCCGCGCGTGCTCGCCGCCGTTCACCGTCGAACTCGCGGCCACCGTGCCCCGATCGCCCCGACGACGTGCCCGAACGACTTCCCGCCGTCGACTACGTCGACTACGCCCTCGGGAACGAGTCGAGCGCCTCTGCACCGGCCTCCCCGAGCTCGTCTTCAACCTTCGGCCGCCGTCGTTCGTCGCCGATTCCGGCTACCCCGCGCCCTCCCCGAGCTCACTGCCACTCCCTACAGCCTCGCAGTGAGCCTCTCCTTCTCCTCCCCCTCTCCGTTAGCTCGCTCGCGCTCCGTAGCTGCTCCCCCACGCGCGCCCGAACGCCACGCCGCGGAGCTCGCCGCCGGCGTGTCTCCGGTGACCAAATGGTCACGGGCGTAGGCCCGCTAGCCCGACCGCACCGTGCCGCACCCGCCTAGGTAGTTAGTTCGGCCGTTCGCGCGCTTTAACGCGGCATCCGTCGGGCACCCGTAGCACCTCGCCGCCGGCGAGCTCGTAGCGGTCGTCCCCGGCCGTTTCAGCCCCTCCGACCACCGCCGTTGGACGCGCGACGTCGAGCCGCGTCGAACGCGCCCAGCCCCGCCCCCGCAAACCCACTGTGGGTGAAACCCGCGCCCCTCCCGCGCGCGCCGCCGCGCGTTTTGGTCGCCGGCGTTGCTCCGGCGCCGGCCGCCGACGTGGCACACCTGGGGCCACCCCTGGGTCACTGCCAGTGGCCCCCACGGGCCCCAGTTGACTGGGTTGACCCAGTCAACTGCTGACTGGGCAGGCCCAGTCACTGACATGCGGGCCCCGCC
>NW_025303424.1:0-834 GCF_018294505.1 Triticum aestivum
CGAACGGCGTCGGCGTGGGCGGCGGGCGTCGGACGGCATCGGCGTGGGCTCCGGGGCGGGGCGACGGCGTCTGGCAGCCTGGCGGCGTCGAGGAGGTCCTACGCGCGCGTCGTCGGGGGCAACTGCTAGACGAAAACTGAAATTTTCTATGTGGTTGCTATATATACATGAAGCATTGGTCCCTGTTTGTGGCAGCAACCGGGACCAATGCCACCCTTTAGTCCCGGTTGGTGCCACCAACCGCGATCAAAGGTCTCTTTTCAGCAGCCCAAAGGACAGAAAACAAAGACCTTTGGTCCCGGTTGGTGCTACCAACCGGGACCAATGCCCCCCTTTAGTCCCGATTGGTGCCACAAACCGGGACCAAAGGGGGGGATTGGTCCCGGTTCATGGCACCAACCGAGACCAATGGCCTGCGCCTGCCAAAGCCGCGGTGCGGTGGGATGTTTAGTCCCACCTCGCTAGCTGAGGAGCTGCCGCACCTGTTTATAAGCGCCGCCCTGCCGTCTCTCTCGATCTCCTTTGAATTGCAGGCCTGTGGGCCTAATCTCATACTGCTATGCCTGTGGGTCTGCTGGGCCTTCTGCGGGCCTAAATCCTGGCCCAACTAGCTGGGTTCCTAATCGTATTCAGGCCGTGGTGGCCCAGTAGGTGGTATTTTTTATTTTTTCCCAGTTTTTTGTTTTCTTTTTTACTGTTGCTATTTTTATTTATTTTATTTTATTTTATTAAGGTTTATTTTAATTTGTTTTGTTTCTACTTATTTATTAAAGTTTATTTTGTTTCTACTTATTTTATTTTTGCTTTTTTATTTATTTTATGAAAAATTGCTTA
>NW_025303425.1:0-834 GCF_018294505.1 Triticum aestivum
GAAAAGGTTGAAAGTTGGCATGATATCATCATTTCATCCATATAGCATGTGCAAGAAAGTTGAGAGGGTTACGGCAAAAACTGGATGCACTTCGTGTACAAAACGGACAATCTCTTTCAAAGTATCAGGATTTCATCCGGAAACTCGTCTGTTACAAAGGGATTTCATTTTTTAAAACTTATTTGAACTCCTGACTTTTTGTGTGTTCAAAATGCACCATTCAAAGCCACATCATCATTTTTCAATCCTTTCTGACTTCATTTGTTATTTTTCATGCATTTACTAATTATTTTGAGCTATAAGTCCCTAAAATTGAAAAGCATTTCAAATGAACTCGGAAAAGGTTGAAAGTTGGCATGATATCATCATTTCATCCACATAGCATGTGCAAGAAAGTTGAGAGGGTTACGGCCAAAAACTGGATGCACTTCGTGTACAAAACGGTCAATCCCTTTTGAAAGTATCAGGATTTCATCCGGAAACTCGTCTGTTACAAAGGGATTTCATTTTTTAAAACTTATTTGAACTCCTGACTTTTTGTGTGTTCAAAATGCACCATTCAAAGCCACATCATCATTTTTCAATCCTTTCTGACTTCATTTGTTATTTTTCATGCATTTACTAATTATTTTGAGCTATAAGACCCTAAAATTGAAAAGCATTTCAAATGAACACTGAAAAGGTTGAAAGTTGGCATGATATCATCATTTCATCCACATAGCATGTGCAAGAAAGTTGAGAGGGTTACGGCAAAAACTGGATGCACTTCGTGTACAAAACGGACAATCTCTTTCAAAGTATCAGGATTTCATCCGGAAACTCGTCTGTTACAAA
>NW_025303426.1:0-834 GCF_018294505.1 Triticum aestivum
CAAATGCTTTTCAATTTCATGGTCTTATAGCTCAAAATAATCAGTAAATGCATGAAATATAACAAATGAAGTCAGAAAGGGTTGTAAATTGATGATGTGGCTTTGAATGGTGCATTTTGGACACAGAAAAACAAGGGAGTTAAAAAAAGTTCAAAAAAATGAAATCCCTTTGTAACAGACGAGTTTCCATAGGAAACCTTAATACTTCGAAAGAAATTGTCCGTTTTGTACACTAAGTGCATCCAGTTTTTTCCGTAACCCTATCTACTTTCCCGCACATGCTATGTGGGTGAAATGATGATACCATGCCAACTTGGAACCTTTTCGGAGTTCATTTCAAATGCTTTTCAATTTCATGGTCTTATAGCTCAAAATAATCAGTAAATGCATGAAAAATAACAAATGAAGTCAGAAAGGGTTGTAAATTGATGATGTGGCTTTGAATGGTGCATTTTGAACACAAAAAGACAAGGGAGTTCAAATAAGTTCAAAAAAATAAAATCCCTTTGTAACAGACGAGTTTCCATATGAAACCCTGATACTTCGAAAGAAATTGTCCGTTTTGTACACGAAGTGCATCCAGTTTTTGCCGTAACCCTCTCTACTTTCTCGCACATGCTATGTGGGTGAAATGATGATACCATGCCAACTTGGAACCTTTTCAGAGTTCATTTCAAATGCTTTCCAATTTCATGGTCTTATAGCTCAAAATAACTAGTAAATGCATGAAAAATAACAAATGAAGTCAAAAAGGGTTGTAAATTGATCATGTGGCTTTGAATGGTGCATTTTCAACACAGAAAAACAAGGGAGTTCAAATAAGTTCAAAAAAAA
>NW_025303427.1:0-834 GCF_018294505.1 Triticum aestivum
TCACAATCGACCAAAAACGCGAGTGTTGATGACCGACACGTAGACGCACCCCGGGGTTCGTCAATCGTGGAATTCACATCGAGACCCCAAGACTGAGTAATAGTCCAAAGAAACGGATCAGAATCGGCCCACACTGCGAGTCCGGACGACCAACACGTAAGCACTCCTTGGGATGCGACAACCATGGAAATCGCTCTGGGACTCCAAAATGGTGATTAATAGTCCATGAAACAGGTCAGAATCACCAAAAACTGCGAGTGTTGATGACCGCCACATATATGCACCCCGGGGTTCGTCAATCGTGGAAATCACTCAGGGACCCCAAACAGTGAGTGATAGTCCATGAAACGGTCCAGAATCGCCCAAAAGTGCGAGTATTGATGACCGGCACGTAAGTGCACCTTGGGGTTCAACAACTATGGAAATCGCTATGGGGCCCCAAAACGGTGAGTAATAGTCCACGAAATGGGTCAGAATCGACAAAAAATGAGAGTGTTGATGACCGACACAATGACGCACCACGGGGTTCGTCAATCGTCGAAATTACTCCGGGACCCCAAAATAGTGAGTAATAGTCCATGAAACGGGCCAGAATCGGCCAAAACTGCGATTGTTGATGACCGACACGTAAGTGCACCTTGGGGTTCAATAACTATGGAAATCACTACGGGACCCCAAAACGGTGAGTAATAGACCACGAAACGGGTCACAATCGACCAAAAACGCGAGTGTTGATGACCGACACGTAGACGCACCCCGGGGTTCGTCAATCGTGGAATTCACATCGAGACCCCAAGACTGAGTAATAGTCCAAAGAAACGGATCAGAATCGGC
>NW_025303428.1:0-834 GCF_018294505.1 Triticum aestivum
GCACGTTGGTGTTCAACAATTATGGAAATGGCTTCGGGACCCCAAAAAAGTGAGTAATAGTTCATGAAACGGGCCAGAATCGGCCAAAACTGTGAGTGTTGATGACCGACACATAAGCGCAACTTGGGGTTCAACAACTATGGAAATCGCTCCGAGACCCCAAAACGGTGAGTAATAGTCCAATAAATGGTCCAGAATCGGCCAAAACTGCGATTGTTGATGACCGACACGTAAGCACACCTTGGGGGTTCAACAACCATGGAAATTGCTTCGGGACCCCAAAACGGTGAGTAATAGTCCACGAAACGGGCCACATCAACAAAAACCGCGAGTGTTGATGACCGACACGTAAACGCACCCGTGGTTCATTAACCATGGAAATCGCATCGGGACCGCAAAATAGTGAGTAGTAGTCCATGAAACGGGCCAGAATCGGCCAAAACTGTCAGTGTTAATGACCGACACATAAGCGCACCTTGGGGTACAACAACTATGGAAACCGCTTTGGGACCCCAAAACGGTGAGTAATAGTCCAAGAAACGGGCCAGAATCGGCCAAAACTCTGAGTGTTAATGACCGAAACATAAGAGCACCTTAGGTTTCAACAACTATGGAAATCGCTTTGGGACCCCAAAACGGTGCATAGTAGTCCAAGAAACAGGCCAGAATCGACAAAAACTGCGAGTGTTGATGACCGAAACATAAAGGCACCCTAGGGTTCGTTAATCGTGGAAATAACTCTGGGACCCCAAAACCGTGGGTAATAGTCCATGAAACGGGCCAGAATCGGCCAAAACAATGAGTGTTGATGACCGACACATAAGCGCACCTTGG
>NW_025303429.1:0-834 GCF_018294505.1 Triticum aestivum
GGGGAAGGGGTGCCTTGCCCCCCAAGGCAAGGGGGAACTCCCCCCTAGGGTTCCCAACCCTAGGCGCATGGGGGGAGGCCCAAGGGGGGCGCCCCAGCCCACTAGGGGCTGGTTCCCTTCCACTTTCAGCCCACGGGGCCCTCCGGGACAGGTGGCCCCACCCGGTAGACCCCCGGGACCCTTCCGGTGGTCCCGGTACAATACCGATAACCCCCGAAACTTTCCCGGTGGCTGAAACTGGACTTCCTATATGTAATTCTTCACCTCCGGACCATTCCAGAACCTCTCGTGACGTCCGGGATCTCATCCGGGACTCCGAACAACTTTCGGGTTTCCGCATACATAGATCTCTACAACCCTAGCGTCACCGGACCTTAAGTGTGTAGACCCTACGGGTTCGGGAGACATGCAGACATGACCGAGACGCCTCTCCGGTCAATAACCAACAGCGGGATCTGGATACCCATGTTGGCTCCCACATGTTCCACAATGATCTCATCGGATGAACCACGGTGTCGAGGATTCAATCAATCCCGTATACAATTCCCTTTGTCAATCGGTATGTTACTTGCCCGAGATTCGATCGTCGGTATCCCAATACCTTGTTCAATCTCGTTACCGGCAAGTCTCTTTACTCGTACCGCAATGCATGATCCCGTGACTAACGCCTTAGTCACATTGAGCTCATTATGATGATGCATTACCGAGTGGGCCCAGAGATACCTCTCCGTCATACGGAGTGACAAATCCCAGTCTCGATCCGTGCCAACCCAACAGACACTTTCGGAGATACCCGTAGTGCACCTTTATAGTCACCCAGTTACGTTGTGACGT
>NW_025303430.1:0-834 GCF_018294505.1 Triticum aestivum
CGAAGTTAAGCGTGCTTGGGCGAGAGTAGTACTAGGATGGGTGACCTCCTGGGAAGTCCTCGTGTTGCATTCCCTTTTTAATTTTTTTCGCGCCGCTTGCAAAACAAAACGCACGTGTAAGTAATATATTTACCGTGTTTTATTATTTTGCACGAGTGCGGTAAGTCATAGCTGGGTGCTCACGATTCACGGGTCTAGCGTCGGCGTTGTGGCGCGGCAAGCGTGCACTGGTGCGGTTGAGAGGGAGGGGTGGAAACCGCGTTAAACTCGTCTCCGTAGTTGAGAGGGAGCGGCCAAAGCAATGTGCAATCGTCTTTGTAGTGGAGCTGGGAGGGGCAAGGATAAGGGACGAAGACCGGGGTAACATGTCGGATGCGATCATACCAGCACTAAAGCACCGGATCCCATCAGAACTCTGAAGTTAAGCGTGCTTGGGAGAGAGTAGTACTAGGATGGGTGACCTCCTGGGAAGTCCTCGTGTTGCATTCCCTCTTTAATTTTTTTCGCGCCGCTTGCAAAACAAAACGCACGTGTAAGTAATATATTTACCGTGTTTTATTATTTTGCACGAGTGCGGTAAGTCATAGCTGGGTGCTCACGATTCACGGGTCCAGCGTCGGCGTTGTGGCGCGGCAAGCGTGCACTGGTGCGGTTGAGAGGGAGGGGTGGAAACCGCGTTAAACTCGTCTCCGTAGTTGAGAGGGAGCGGCCAAAGCAATGTGCAATCGTCTTTGTAGTGGAGCTGGGAGGGGCAAGGATAAGGGACGAAGACCGGGGTAACATGTCGGATGCGATCATACCAGCACTAAAGCACCGGATCCCATCAGAACTCCG
>NW_025303431.1:0-834 GCF_018294505.1 Triticum aestivum
GACCAATCGAGTAGCGACGCGCGGAGCGACCGAGTGGTGATGAGGTGACCAACCGAGTGGCGACATGTGGGGCGACCGAGAGGTGACGAGGCGATCAACCGAGTGGCGACGCGCGGAGCGATCGAGTGGTGATGAGGTGACCAACCGAGAGGCGACGCGCGGAGCGGCCGGGTGGTGATGAGATGACCAACCAAGTGGCGACGCTTGGAGCGGCCAAGTGGTGATGAGGTGACCAACCGAGTGACGACACACGGGGCGGGCCAGTGGTGATGAGGTGTGTCAGGACCCCGACTCGATGTCACATCGATCTAGCTGGTAACACCTCATATCACTTTGCAGCCTCACGCACGGTATCCCCACGGGTGTCGTCTTACCTTTTCCCGGGACCGTTTGCGCCTTTTGGCTCACGTATATGATAGTGTCGCTAGCATCCATATGACAAGGAGCCCGGGCTGACATGACTAGTCGTAAACCCAAAGTGGCACAGACTTACAGGGACAGGCATCCATGACCCAGCTTCGAACGTGTCGGTCATCAGCAAGTGGGTCCGGGCTGTAGCACTGGGCTAGCAGGACTCCGGTAAACCGGGCTGTAGCGGGCTAACAGGACTCCGGTACTCAAAGCGTGACATTTCCCCGAAGCGACAGACACAGGAACGAAGAAGGACACATGCCGGCCAGCCTAAGTGTTCCAGAGCAGTAGCAAGCTACCATGGCTCAGCGGTAACACTAGGAGACATTTCCCGGTAAGAGAGGCTACTAAAGATAAACAACTAGATAGTCAGATCCCACACATACCAAGCATTTCAATCATACACACAATATGCTCGATATG
>NW_025303432.1:0-833 GCF_018294505.1 Triticum aestivum
GGTGCATTTTGAGCACAGAAAAACTATGGAGTTCAAATAAGTTCCAAAAAATTGAAATCCCTTTGTCACAGACAAGTTTCTGTATGAAACTCTGATACTTCGAAAAAGATTATCCGTTTTGTACGCGATGTGCATCCAGTTTTTGCCGTAACCCTCTCTACTTTCTTGCACATGCTATTTGGGTCAAATGATGATACCCTGCCAACTTTCAACCTTTTCAGAGTTCATTTGAAATGCTTTTCAATTTCAGGGTCTTATAGCTCAAAATAACCTATAAATGCATGAAAAATTACAAATGAAGTCAGAAAGGGTTGAAAATTGATGATGTGGCTTTGAATGGTGCATTTTGAGCACAGAAAAACTATGGAGTTCAAATAATTTCAAAAAAATGAAACCCCTTTGTAACAGGCAAGTTTCCGTATGAAACACTGATACTTCGAAAGAGATTGTCCGTTTTGTACACGAAGTGCATCCAGTTTTTGCCGTAACCCTCTCTACATTCTTGCACATGCTATGTGGGTCAAATGATGATACCGTGCCAAGTTTCAACCTTTTCAGAGTTCATCTGAAATGCTTTCCAATTTCAGGGTCTTATAGCTCAAAATAATCAGTAAATGCATGAAAAATAACAAATGAAGTCAAAAAGGGTTGAAAATTGATGATGTGGCTTTGAATGGTGCATTTTGAGCACAGAAAAACTATGGAGTTCAAATAAGTTCAAAAAAATTGAAATCCCTTTGTGACAGACAAGGATCCGTATGAAACCCTGATACTTCGAAAGAGATTGTCCGTTTTGTACACGAAGTGCATCCA
Organism: Triticum aestivum; assembly: GCF_018294505.1. Taxonomy (NCBI): domain Eukaryota; kingdom Viridiplantae; phylum Streptophyta; class Magnoliopsida; order Poales; family Poaceae; genus Triticum; species Triticum aestivum. The sequence goes on from NW_025303432.1 coordinate 814, forward strand.
GTTTTTGCCGTAACCCTCTC
>NW_025303433.1:0-833 GCF_018294505.1 Triticum aestivum
TGGAAATCCCTCCGGGACCCGAAACAGCGAGTAATAGTCCACAAAACGGGCGAGAATCGGCCAAAACTGCGAGTGTTGATGAATGACACGTAAGTGCATCTTTGGGTTCAACAACTATGGAAATCGCTTCGGGACCCCAAAAAGGTGAGTGATAGTCCACGAAACGGGTCAGAATTGGCCAGAACTATGAGTGTTGACGACGGGCACGTAAACGCACCCCCGGGATCGTGAATCGTGGAAATCGCTCTGGGACCCCAAAACGGTGAGTAATAGTCCACGAGACGGACCAGAATTGGGCAAAATGATGAGTGTTGATAACCGACACATAAACGCACCCCGGGGATCGCAAATCATGTAAATCGCTCTAGGACCCCAAAACGGTGAGTAATAGTGCACCAAACGGACCAGAATCGGCCAAAACTGCGATTGTTGATGACCGACACGTAAGCGCACCGTAGGGTTTGTCAATCGTGGAAATCACTTCGGGATGCCAAAACTGTGTAATAGTTCAAAAACGGGCCAAAATCGGCCAAAACTGCGAGTCTTGACGACCAACACGCAAGCACACCTTGGGGTTCGACAAAAATGGAAATCTCTTTGGGACCCCAAAACGGTGAGTAATAGTCCACGAAACGGGTCGGAATCAACAAAACCTGCGAGTGTTGATGACCGAAACGTAAACGCACCCAGAGGTTCGTCAATCGTGGAAATCACTCCGGGACCCCAAAACAGTGAGTAATAGTCCACGAGACGGCCAGAATTGGCCAAAATTGTGAGTGTTGATGACCGACACATAAACGCACCCCCGGGGTTCATCAATCGTGGAAATCACA
>NW_025303434.1:0-833 GCF_018294505.1 Triticum aestivum
GATTACCTCTCGGTCATCAACACTCGCAGTTTTGGCCGATTCTAGCCCGTTTCGTGGACTATTACTCACTGTTTTGGGGTCTCGGAGTGATTTCCACGATTGACAAGCCCCGAGGTGCGCTTACGTGTCGGTCATCAACACTCGCAGTTTTGGCCGATTCTAGGCCGTTTCGTGGACTATTACTCATTGTTTTGGGGTCTCAGAGTGATTTCCACGATTGACGAACCCCGAGGTGCGTTTACATGTCGGTCATCAACACTCACAGTTTTGGCCGATTCTGGCCCGTTTCATGGACTATTACTCACGATTCTGGCCCATTTTGGGGTCCCGAAATGATTTTTATGATTGACGATCCCCAGGGTGCCTTTACATGTCCCTCGACAACACTCACAGTTTTGGCCAATTCTGACTGTTTCGTGGACTATTACTCACTGTTTTGGGGTCTTGGAGTTATTTGCAAAGTTATTGAACCCCATGGTGCGCTTACGTCTCGGTCATCAACACTCGAAGTTTTGGCCGATTCTGGCCCGTTTCATGGACTATTAGTCACCGTTTTGGGGTCCCGAAGCGATTTGCGTAGTTGTTGAACCCCAAGGTGCGCTTACGTGTCGGTCATCGACACTCGTACTTTTGGCCGATTTTAGCTCGTTTCATGGAGTATTACTCACGATTCTGGCCCACTTTGGGGTCCCGGAGCGATTTTTATGATTGACGATCCCCAGGGTGCGTTAACATGTATGTCGTTGACACTCACAGTTTTTGCCAATTCTGAGTGTTCCGTGGACTATTACTTACTATTTTGGGGTCTCGAAGTGATTTGCATTGTTGTTGAA
>NW_025303435.1:0-833 GCF_018294505.1 Triticum aestivum
TCATCATTTCACCCACATAGCATATGCAAAAAAGTAGAGAGGGTTACAGCAAAAACTGGATGCACTTCGTGTACAAACTGAACAATCTCTTTCGAAGTATCAGGGTTCGGACGAAAACTCATCTGTTACAAAGGCCGGCACTTCTTTTTTTTTAAATTTATTACAACTCCAGACTTTTTTGCGTTCAGTATGAACCATTCAAAGCCACGTCATCAACGTTCAACCCTATCTGACATCATTTGATATTTTTCATGCATTTACTGATTTGTTTTGAGCTAAATGACCCTGAAATTGAAAAGCACTACAAATGAACTCTGAAAAGGTTGAAACTTGTCATGGTATCATCATTTCACCCACATAGCATGCGCAAAAAAGTAGAGAGGTTTACGGCAAAAACTTGATAAACTTCGTGTACAAACTGCACAATCTCTTACAAAGTATCACGGTTTCGGACGAAAACTCATCTGTTACAAAGGCCGGCACTTCATTTTTTTAAACTTATTACATCTCCAAACTTTTTTTGCGTTTAGTATGCACCATTCAAAGCCACGTCATCAACTTTCAACCCTTTCTGACATCATTTGCTATTTTTCATGCATTTACTGATTTCTTTTAAGCTAAATGACCCTGAAATTGAAAAACACTACAAATGAACTCTGAAAAGGTTGAAACTTGTCATGGTATCATTATTTCACCCACATAGCATGTGCAAAAAAGTAGAGAGGTTTACGGCAAAAACTGGATGCACTTCGTGTACAAACTGCACAATCTCTTTCGAAGTATCAGGGTTCGGACGAAAACTCATCTGTTACAAAGGCCGGCACTTCAATTTT
>NW_025303436.1:0-833 GCF_018294505.1 Triticum aestivum
TTTTTATAATTAAAAGTAATTAGTTTAGCTAATTAGCCACTAACATGTGGGGCCCATCAGCTAATTAACCTTAGTTTAAGTTAAAATAAGCTCTGTTAAGTAACAGAGGCTGACAGGTGGGTCCCCCGTGTCAGTTTTGACCAGTCAACCGGACTGTTGACTGCTGACGTCACTCCTACGTCATGCTGACATCATATTCCTTTTCTGTTAATATAAATAATTCCAGAATATGTTTAAAACTTAGAAAATTCATATAAAATAATCTATAACTCGGATGAAAATGTTTTCTATATGAAAGTTGCTCAGAAAAATCCAACGAATCCGAATACGCGGTCCGTTCATCTGTAACATGCCCCTAGCATGCTGAACTTGGGACATTCCCCCTCCGGTCATCTGTCTGACACCGGTCCGGAACCGGGAAAACATTCCCGGTTGAATTCCCCCTTCACCTATATCGTGTAGCCATACGTTAGGTCACTCCCGGCACCACATATTGCCACGTTATGCTTTGTGATGCTTGTTTGCTTTGTATTTACTGTTTCTTCCCCCTCTTCTCTCCGGTAGACCCCAAGACCGATGCCGATGCCCCTGTGATCGACTACATCGACGACGACCCCTCCTTGCCAGATCAACCAGGCAAGCCCCCCCCCCCTTTTGATCATCCCGATATCGCCCATTCCATTCTCTCATGCTTGCATTAGATTTTGCTATTGTTATTGTTTGCTCCTATTCTGATGCATAGCCTTCTTTTGTAACCTGCTTATTGTTACCTTACCGGCTTATCCTAAACTGCTTAGTATAGGTTGGTTAGTGATCCATCAGTGACCCCCACC
>NW_025303437.1:0-833 GCF_018294505.1 Triticum aestivum
TGTGTCACATCCCTAGCTTCTGGCATTGCTCTAGCCTAGCTTCATGTGTGCATCATGTCTATATTTTTGAAACTTGAATTGAGGAATATTGGAAGCCTCAAAACCCTAAATAAAAGAGGGGCAAAAACCCTAGAAATCTCATTCATTGCTCCAAAAGGCTCTTCTTAAATGTTTGATAATTTTTGGTAAGGGTTCTGGTCCCAACCAAAATATTGAACATTTTTAAGGATTTATTTTTGGGACTTTGAATTTAAATCATTAGCTATTTGAATTTGAATTATATTCATATAATTAGAATATAATTTCAAATACCCCCTGAAATATTTTATAAGCTTTTGGAAAAGTCCATCTAGCAATATAAAATATTCAGAGGAGCTTTGGCATTGTTTGAATTATTATTTTAATTCAAAACAGTGGCAAAATAAATTAAATAAAACAAACAGAACAAATAAAAAATAAAAAAAAAAGAGCAAGCCTACCTGGCCTTACCCGCGCAGCCACCAGAGCCGGCCCAGCTCCCCCACCTGGCGGCCCAGCCCACCTCCTCCCCCTTGTCTTCTTCCTCCCCTCGCACCGAAGCAGCTCGGTGGCGAGCGCCGATGCCGCCTCGGCCACCTCCTGCTTCCACCGAGGCGTTCCCGAGCCTCCCCCTCACGCCACGCACTTCCCCTCGCCCCCTGCACCTCCCCTCTCTTCCCCTGGACCCCGTTCTCTCCTCTGCTTTCCTCCCTGCACGCGCCCGAGCGGAGCTCGTCGTCGCCGACGCCGTTCGCCGTAGCCACCGTGCTCCTCGCTGCCACCCGAAGTACCCAGGAGATCCGCCTCGACCACCT
>NW_025303438.1:0-833 GCF_018294505.1 Triticum aestivum
TAATTAAGTTTATTAATCCTGTTTAATTTAATTAAACAGTAATTATTTAGCTAAGCACTAATTAACCTAAACAGAGAATGACAGGTGGGTCCCACTGGACCCACATGTCAGTTTGACTTAGTCAACCCCTGTTGACTGCTGATGTCAGCATGACATCATGCTGATGTCATAAATCCAAATTTCGAATTAAATAAAATAATTAATTAAATTCCAGAAATTAATAAAATCTTTAGAAAATCATATCTTTTAATCCGTAACTCGGATTAAAATATTTTCAACATGAAAGTTGCTTAGAGCGACGAGACGAATCCGGATACGCAGTCCGTTCGTCCACCACACCTCCCTAACCTATCGAACTCGCAACTTTCCCCCTCCGGTCCATTTGTCCAAAAACGCGAAACATCGGGAATACCTCCCGGATGTTCCCCCCCCCTTCGCCGGTACCACCTACTGTCGCGTTAGGACACACCTAGCACCGCTCATTGTCATGTCACGCATCGTCATGCTTATGTTTGCATTGTATTTACTGTTTCTTCCCCCTCTTCTCTCCGGTAGACTACGAGACCGACACTGCTGCTGCCCAGTTCGACTACGGAGTCGACGACCCCTCCTACTTGCCAGAGCAACCAGGCAAGCCCCCCCCCCTTGATCACCAGATATCGCCTATTCTTCTCTATACTGCTTGCATTAGAGTAGTGTAGCATGTTACTGCTTTTCGATATCCTATCCTGATGCATAGCCTATCCTTGCTACTACTGTTGATACCTTTACCTGCAATCCTACATGCTTAGTATAGGATGCTAGATTTCCATCAGTGGCCCTACATTCTTGTC
>NW_025303439.1:0-833 GCF_018294505.1 Triticum aestivum
TGGGTTTGGCCCGGATGTTGCTCCAAAGTGTTCCTCTGGGCCGACCTAACACAACCGGGTGGAGAGGTCCACTGGTCAAAGCCCGTCCGTGCAAAGTCAAAGGGCTAGATCCCGTGGTCAAACGCTACAGGGTTAGCCGGGACGGGGGCTCTGGGGGGTAGCAATGCCACCGGAGCGTCGTACCGGGCCCTCATACATGCGGGGTGGTGTTGTGGCATGTCCGAAGAGGCGGCACGCGTCTCCGGGTTGTGGCCCCCCTCACGGACGGCGCCGCCGCCGACACGTGGAGGGGGGAAACGGACGCGTCGGGTCTACATGAAGGGGATGTAGCCATGGTTTGGCCCGGATGTTGCTCCTAGGTGTCCCCGCGCGAAGCATCTCCCTCCGACGGACTTGGATCCGCCGCCTCCCCCACCCCACCTCCCGTCGACGACCCCCCTCCCCCTTCAGTCACCTGACCTACTAAGCTCCAGATCAAGCACGCGAGGCGGCGCCCATGCGCTCTCAGACCAGCGATTAGGCCACAGCCTCGGCGGAGGAAGTTGCTCGAGTTCGGCGCCTCCCCTCCCCTCCCCTCTATGTGGTTCCGAGAGAGGAGAGGGCCATCGGCGTTAAAACATAAAAAACATGAAAAAGGAAAAATATAACTATAAAAAACATAAAAATTTTTATATGAAATAGAAAAACATAAAGAAGAATAAATATAAACTATTAAAAAAATTAAAAAAATAAAAAAATAACTATGCCTACGGCTAAGCCGTCGGCATAGGTGCCACGTGGCATCGCTAGATATGCCGACGGCTTAGCCGTCGGCATAGTTGCCCTTATCCATC
>NW_025303440.1:0-833 GCF_018294505.1 Triticum aestivum
ACTCACTGTTTTGGGGTCCCAGAGTGATTTCCACGATTAACAAACCCTGTGATGCGTTTACGTGTTGGTCATCAACACTCGCAGTTTTGGCCGATTCTGGCCCATTTCTTGGATTATTACTCACCGTTTTGGGGTCCCGAAGCGATTTCCATAGTCAATCAACCCAAGGGTGCGCTTACATGTCGGTCATCAATACTGGCAGTTTTGGCCGATTCTGGCCCGTTTCATGGACTATTACTCACAGTTTTGGGGTCCCAGAGTGATTAGCACGATTAACAAACCCTAGGATGCGTCTACGTGTCGGTGACCAACACTGGCAGTTTTGGCCGATTCTGGCCCGTTTCATGGACTATTACTCACTGTTTTGGGGTCCCAGAGTGTTTTCCACGATTAAAAAACCCTGGGATGCGTTTACGTGTCGGTCATCAACACTGGCAGTTTTGGCCGATTCTTGCCCGTTTCATGGACTATTGCTCACTCTTTTGGGGTCCCAGAGTAATTACCACGATTAACAAACTCTGGGATGCTATTACGTGCCGGTCATCAACACTGGCAGTTCTAGCTGACTCTGGCCCGTTTCATGAACTATTACTCACTGTTTTGGGGTCCCGGTGTTATTACCATGATTAACAAACCCTAGGATGCGTTTACGTGTTGGTCATCAACACTCGCAGTTTTGGCTGATTCTGGCCCGTTTCATGGACTATTACTCACTGTTTTGGGGTCCCGGAGTGATTACCACGATTAACAAACCCTGGAATGCGTCTACGTGTCGATCATCAACACTGACAGTTTTGGCCGATTCTGGCCCGTTTCATGGACTATTACTCACT
>NW_025303441.1:0-833 GCF_018294505.1 Triticum aestivum
CCTGATACTCCGAAAGAGATTGTCCAGTTTGTACACGAAGTGCGTCCAGTTTTTGCCGTAACCCTCTCTACTCTTTTGCACATGCTATGTGGGTGAAATGATGATACCATGCCAGGTTTCGACATTTTCATACTTCATTTTGTAGTGATTTTCAATTTCACGGTCATTTAGCTCTCTAAACAAATCGGTAAATGACTGAAAATAGCAAAAGATGTCAGAAAGTGTTCAAAACTGATGACGTCGCTTTGAATGATGCATACGGAACGCAAAAAAAAGTCTGGAGTTGTAATAAGTTTAAAAAATGAAGTGCTAGTGTAGCAGATGAGTTCTCGTTCGAAACCCTGATACTCCGAAAGAGATTGTCCAGTTTGTACATGAAGTGCGTCCAATTTTTGCCGTAACCCTCTCTACTGTTTTGCACATGCTATGTGGGTGAAATGATGATACCATGCCAAGTTTTGACATTTTCAGAGTTCATTTTGTAGTGATTTTCCAATTTCACGGTCATTTAGCTCTCTAAACAAATCGGTAAATGACTAAAAAATAGCAAATGATGTCAGAAAGTTTTGAAAATTGATGACATCGCTTTGGATGGTGTGTACGGAACGCAAAAAAGTCTGGAGTTGTAATAAGTTTAGAAAAATGAAGTACCCATGTAACAGATGAATTCTCGTCAGAAACCCTGATACTTCGAAAGAGATTGTCCAGTTTGTACACGAAGTGCGTCCAGTTTTTGCCGTAACCCTCTCTACTCTTTTGCACATGCTACGTGGGTGAAATGATGATAACATGCGAAGTTTCAACATTTTCAGAGTTCATTTTGTAGTGATTTT
>NW_025303442.1:0-833 GCF_018294505.1 Triticum aestivum
CGTTACTGTGTTTGCCATTAACTTACTACCATAGATGCATCCTAGATAGCGGTCGATTGCTGGAGTAATAGTAGTCGATGCATGTAGGAGTCGGTCTACTTGTCATAGACGTGATGCGTATATATGTGATTATTGCCATGAATAACATCATAATTATGCAATTTTCGGTCAATTGCCCAATAGTAAGTATTACATGGAGCACATCTACCGCTTCGCAAATCATACTAGCACTACTAGAAAAAGGCTTACTAGTGGCGCACCAGTTTTGCCTACTAATGGCGCACTACTGGTGCGCCACTAGTATTTTTTACTAATGGCGCACCAGTGGTGCGCCATTAGTATCTGGTATACTAATGGCGCACCACTGGTGCGCCATTAGTATATGCCATGGTGCGCCATTAGTATAGGCCACTGGTGCGTCATTAGTATAGGCCACTGGTGCGCGATTAGTATAGGCCACGGTGCGCCATTAGTATTTTTGAATTTTGAAGGCGGGAAAATAGTAGTGGCGCACCGTCTAACCCCCACCGTGCGCCATTGCTATTTTTGAATTTTGAATTTGGATCTGGATCGCGGTTTTTTTGCCCATTTTTTGCTCGTTTTTTTGCACGATATTATTTCAAATTTTGTTCCTGTTTTTGGATCTTGTACGTTCTTTTGCCGTGTTCTTTTGCCGGAGAGGAGTTCGCCGGAGAGGAGGAGGAGGAGGTCACCGGAGATGTGCTCGCCTACATCGCCGGAGAGGAGGAGGAGGTCGCCGGAGAGGAGTTCACCGGAGCATCGGAGAGGAGGAAGGAGAAACCATGAGGGGATGGGAGGAGAGGAGGGAGGAG
>NW_025303443.1:0-833 GCF_018294505.1 Triticum aestivum
ATTTCATTATAGAACTTGGCTTGTATATTCCAACAATGGGCCTCCTCAAGTGCCCTAGGTCTTCGTGAGCAAGCAAGTTGGATGCACACCCACTTAGTTTCTTTTGTTGAGCTTTCATACATTTATAGCTCTAGTGCATCCGTTGCATGGCAATCCCTACTCCTTGCATTAACATCAATCGGTGGGCATCTCCATAGCCCATTGGTTAGCCTCGTTGATGTGAGACTTTCTCCTTTTTGTCTTCTCCACATAACCCCCCTCATTATATTCTATTCCACCCATAGTGCTATATCCATGGCTCGCGCTCATGTATTGCATGAAAGTTTATGAGTTTGAGATTACTAAAGTATGAAACAATTGCTTGGCTTGTCATCAGGGTTGTGCATGATGAGAGCATTCTTGTGTGATAAAAATGAAACATGACTAAACTATATGATTTTGTAGGGATGAACTTTCTTTGGCCATGTTATTTTGAGAAGGCATAATTTCTTAGTTAGTATGCTTGAAGTATTATCATTTTTATGTCAATATGAACTTTTCTCTTGAATCTTTTGGATCTGAATATTCATACCACAATTAAGAATAATTACATTGAAATTATGCCAAGTAGCACTCCGCATCAAAAATTCTATTTTTATCATTTACCTACTCGAGGACGAGCAGGAATTAAGCTTGGGGATGCTTGATACGTCTCCAACGTATCTATAATTTTTTATTGCTCCATGCTATGTTATCTACTGTTTTGGGCAATATTGGGCTTTATTATCCACTTCTATATTATTTTTGGGACTAACCTATTAACCGGAGGCCCAGCCCAGAATTACTGTTTTTTT
>NW_025303444.1:0-833 GCF_018294505.1 Triticum aestivum
GTTTCCACGCCAGAAATGTGAGGGGTCGAGCCTTCCAAGAAGGAGATTTAGTCCTCCGAGTGGATCAGAAGAAACCACACAAGCTTGCTCCTTCTTGGGAAGGACCCTTCATCGTCACCAAAGTTCTCCACAATGGGGCGTACCGTCTTTACAACGTCGAACATAATATCGACGAGCCCCGAGCTTGGAACGCGGAACTACTCCGCCCATTTTACACTTAAGTTTATCACTCGGATGAGTTGCAATAAAGTACTCCTGTAGTTCATGGATTTCAAAATAATAGTGTCATAGTTCCTCCATAATTTTTGTCACTTTTTATTTTTGTCCAATAAAATTTTCCCCTCAGTGGGTGACTTAGCCGCGAATCCGTTTCGCCTAAGTTTGTAAAAATCCTTACCGAGTGGTGAGCCAGACTCCCACTCGGAGGCTTAGCTGCAAATCCGTTTCGCCTAAGCTATAAAAATCCTACCGAGTGAAGAGCAAACCTCTCACTCGGGGGCTTAGCTGCAGCCCAGTGCTCGCCTAAGTTATAAAAATCCTACCGAGTGGTAAGCCAGACTTCCACTCGGAGGCTTAGCTGCAGTCCAAGTACTCGCCTAAGTTATAAAAATCCTACCGAGTGAAGAGCAAACCTCTCACTCGGAGGCTTAGCTGCAGTCCAAGTACTCGCCTAAGTTATAAAAATCCTACCGAGTGAAGAGCAAACCTCTCACTCGGAGGCTTAGCTGCAGTCCAAGTACTCGCCTAAGTTATAAAAATCCTACCGAGTGAAGAGCAAACCTCTCACTTGGGGGCTTAGCTGCAGTCCAAGTACTCGCCTAAGTTATAAAAAT
>NW_025303445.1:0-833 GCF_018294505.1 Triticum aestivum
CCGTGGATTCGAGAAAGTCAATGTTGTTTCCTTTGGAATCATCCCAAATCGGTCATGCATACGTGCGAAGTATTCTGTGGTTCGAAGACTTGCAACCTCCATTCTATATGTGTCCCTAGCACACTAAGCCACTGATTGTCTTGTTCAAGGAAAAGAAGTCTATGCTTGGGATCTAATCCATGGACTTGCGTAAAGACTTCGATATCCTCGATGATGGTTCCCCACCTGAACTCGGTAGTGTTTAATTATAAGACTACTACGTGGCCATGCTTGTCTGGGACAACGTGTTCACATGTTTGTAGCAGAACCAGCTCATGTTTTGGAGCTTACTATCATAGTTCATTCCCCGAGAATCTCGCAACGTCATCTCGTCGATTTGTGTTGCAAACTTTCGTTTTTCTTCCTGGACTCGATGAGTCTGGATTATCCTGACACCAACCAGATCTGAATCTCAGGCAGATATGATGGTTTGGAACATTTCCCAAGAACTATAATATCGGTCCCTCGGAAACCGGTAAAGTGGATGTCGTGGCCAACACACCCCGCCGGGAGACCTAATATTGTAGTATCTTAATTGGAGAAGTTGGCCACCTCCCCATAGGGATTTCGTAGGATTTACTCCCTAGTTGCCCCTATGGATTTTCGAGATCCCGAAGTCCGACCTTTTACTTGATGTTCTAGATATCAAACCATATCTATGGGTGGATTACGCTAGCACATCAAGGAGAACATTAGAAGCGGAGTGCTAAATGTCTCTCGGTCGATCATCCAGATTTCGTCCCCTTGGCCTCGTTAAGGTGAAATCTGAGAAAGTGTTATCTTCCTTTGCATCT
>NW_025303446.1:0-833 GCF_018294505.1 Triticum aestivum
TTGGGCTAATGCAACTAAAACCAGAGGGGTTTGAACAAATTTGAATCAAAGATTCAAATTTCAAACTCAAACATGGCCTTTTAAAGTGCTTTTCCTTGTTCTGCTTAAAACATCAATTTAACTTGTTTGATCATGCATGAAAATAGTACAGATGGATAGATTGGATTTTTCTGATCATTTTTCATATATAATTTGTCCAATTTGGAGTTACAGAATAAAAGTTATGAATTTTTGAAGTTTAAATAATATTCTGGAATTTCCTATATTAGAATAATTCCAGAAAATCATTATTGCGTCAGCCTGACGTCAGTGTGACGTCAGCAGGTCAACGGAACAGGTCTGGGTCAAACCTGACAGTGGGTCCCGCATGTCAGGGTGATTATTTTAATTAAAGTTTAATTAAAACTAAACCTGTTTAATTAACAGGGCTGGGCCCCACCTGTCATTGACTCAGGGGAGTCAACCAGGGCCCACCCGGGGTCAAAGCCAAAGTCGGCTGCCGGCGTTTAGCCGCCGGCGAGCCCGACGCGGCGGCGGGAGTGGTTTTGGCCATTTCGGCCACCAAATGGACCGCGGAGACCACCGGAGTGGAGCTGAGGACAAACCGCAGCTCTTGGCGGAGTCCGTTGGGGTCGGGGTGGCCGGAGTCGACGGCGGCGAGCTCGGCTGCGGCCGCCGGGGTTCGGTCGTGCACGGGAACGGGGTTGGAGCTCGAAGTCGAGCGAAGCGAGGCGCTAAGGATGCTCTACGGGGTCTTGCGAACTCGTTGGACTCGCCGGGGTGACCAAATGGTCACCGGAGCTGCGTTGACGGCGAGCTCGGCGACGGCGGAG
>NW_025303447.1:0-833 GCF_018294505.1 Triticum aestivum
TTTTTGCCGTAACCCTCTCTACTCTTTTCCACATGCTATGTGGGTGAAATGATGATACCATGCCAAGTTTCGACATTTTCAGAGTTCATTTTGTAGTGATTTTCAATTTCACGGTCATTTAGCTCTCTAAACAAATCGGTAAATGACTGAAAAATAGCAAATGATGTCAGAAAGTGTTGAAAATTGATGACATCGCTTTGAATGGTGTGTACGGAACGCAAAAAAAGTCTGGAGTTTTAATAAGTTTAAAAAAATGAAGTGCCAGTGTAACAGATGAGTTCTCGTCCGAAACCCTGATACACCGAAAGAGATTTTCCAGTTTGTACACAAAGTGCGTCCAGTTTTTGCCGTAACCCTCTCTACTCTTTTGCACATGCCATGCGGGTGAAATGATGATACCATGCCAAGTTTCGACATTTTCAGAGTTCATTTTGTAGTGATTTTCAATTTCACGGTCATTTAGCTCTCTAAACAAATCGGTAAATGACTAAAAATTAGCAACTGATGTCAGAAAATTTTGAAAATTGATGACGTCGCTTTGAATGGTGCGTACGGAACGCAAAAAAGTCTGGAGTTGTAATAAGTTTAAAAAATGAAGTGCCCATGTAACAGATGAGTTCTCGTCAAGAAACCTGATACTTCGAAAGAGATTATCCAGTTTGTACACGAAGTGCGTCCAGTTTTTGCCGTAACCCTCTCTACTCTTTTGCACATGCTATGTGGGTGAAATGATGATACCATGCAAAGTTTCGACATTTTCAGAGTTCATTTTGTAGTGATTTTCAATTTCACGGTCATTTAGCTCTCTAAACAAATCGGTAAAAGACTGAAAA
>NW_025303448.1:0-833 GCF_018294505.1 Triticum aestivum
ATGATGTGGCTTTGAATGGTGCATTTTGAACACACAAAAAGTCAGGAGTTCAAATAAGTTTTAAAAATGAAATCCCTTTGTAATAGACGAGTTTCCGTATGAAATCCTGATACATTGAAAGAGATTGTCCGTTTTGTACACGAAGTGCATCCAGTTTCTGCCGTAACCCTCTCAACTTTCTTGCACATGCTATGTGGATGAAATGATGATTCCATGCCAACTTCTAACCTTTTTAGAGTTCGTTTGAAATGTTTTTCAATTTTACGGTCTTATAGCTCAAAATAATTAGTAAATGCATGAAAAATAACAAATGAAGTCAGAAAGGATTGAAAAACGATGATGTGGCTTTGGATGGTGCATTTTGAACACACAAAAAGTCAGGAGTTCAAATAAGTTTTAAAATATGAAATCCCTTTTTAACAGACGAGTTTCCGTATGAAATCTTGATACTTCGCAAGAGATTGTCCGTTTTGTACACGAAGTGCATCCAGTTTTTCCCGTAACCCTCTCAACTTTCTTGCACATGCTACGTGGATGAAATGATGATACCATGCCAACTTCCAACCTTTTCGGCGTTCATTTGAAATGCTTTTCAATTTTAGGGTCTTATATCTCAAAATAATTAGTAAATGCATGAGAAATAACAAATGAAGTCAGAAAGGAATGAAAAATGATGATGTGGCTTTGAATGGTGCATTTTGAACACACAAAAATCAGGAGTTCAAATAAGTTTTATAAAATGAAATCCCCTTGTAACAGACGAGTTTCCGTATGAAATCCTGATACTTTGAAAGAGATTGTACGTTTTGTACACGAAGTGCATCCAGTTTTTG
>NW_025303449.1:0-833 GCF_018294505.1 Triticum aestivum
TAAAGAGTAGAGAGGGTCACGGCAAAAACTGTACGCACTTCCTGTACAAACTGGACAACCACTTTCGGAGTATCAGGGTTTCGGACAAGAACTCATCTGTTACACGGGCACTTCAATGTTTTTTAAACTTATTTGAACTCCGGACTTCTTTTGTGTTCCGTATGCAGCATTCAAAGCGAGGTCATGAATTTTGTGTTCAGTATGCAACATTCAAAGCGACGTCATCAATTTCCAACATGTTCTGACATCATTTGTTGTTTTCCGTCATTTACCTAATTATTTAGAGAGCTAAATGACCGTGAAATTGAAAATCACTACAAAATGAAATCTGAAAATGTTGAAACTTGGCATGGTATCATCATTTCGCCCACATAGCATGTGCTAAAGAGTAGAGAGGGTCACGGCAAACTGGACGCAGTTCATGTACAAACTGGACAAACTCTTTTGGAGTATTAGGGTTTCGGACGAGAACTCATCTGTTACACGGGCACTTCAATGTTTTTTAAACTTATTTGAACTCGGACTTCTTTTGTGTTCAGTATGCAGCATTCAAAGCGACGTCATCAATTTCGAACATGTTCTGACATCATTTGTTGTTTTTCAGTCATTTACCTAATTGTTTAGAAAGCTAAATGACCGTGAAATTGAAAATCACTACAAAATGAACTATTAAAATGTTGAAACTTGGCATGGTATCATCATTTCACCCGCATAGCATGTGCTAAAGAGTAGAGAGGGTCATGGAAAAAACTGGACGCACTTCGTGTACAAACTGGATAATCTCATTCGGAGTATCAGGGTTTCGGACAAGAACTCATCTGTTACATGAGCAC
>NW_025303450.1:0-833 GCF_018294505.1 Triticum aestivum
GTTCCCAGGTGGCTTCTCGGTCGGAATGGTGCGACCACTTCACTTTCAGGAATTTGATTGACTTGTTGCGAGTCTTGCGCTCAGTTTCTTCAAGAATAGCAACGCGGTGCTCATGATAAGACAGATCTTCTTGGAGGTCAATCTCTTCGAAGTTGATAGTGCGCTAAGGCGTCTTGAAGCACTTGCAGAGCTGTGACACGTGGAACACATCGTGCACGTTCGCGAAGTTGGAAGGAAGCTCAAGTTGATAGGCGAGGTCACCTCTTCTGCCAATGATCTTGAAAGGACCCACGTATCTAGGGGCAAGCTTCCCTTTGATACCGAAGCGATGAGTGCCTTTCATTGGAGAGACGCGGAGGTAGACATGGTCTCAGATCTCGAAAGCCACATCATGGTGCTTACTATCATAGTAACTCTTCTGGCGCGATTGCCCGGCTTTGAGATTATCACGGATGACTTTACACATTTCTTCAGCCTTTGTGATTAAGTCATTTCCAAGAAGTTGGCGTTCACCAGTCTCTGACCAATTGAGAGGAGTACGACACTTTCCGCCATAGAGAATCTCGAATGGGGCCTTGCCCGAACTGGCTTGGAAGCTGTTGTTGTAGGAGAATTCGGCATATGGAAGACAATCTTCCCATTTCATGCCAAAGGAAATGACACAAGCCCTGAGCATATCTTCAAGAATTTGATTGACTCGCTCGACTTGGCCACTAGTTTGAGGATGGAAAGCTGTGCTGAAGCGAATGTTTGTGCCCATGGACTTCTGAAAGGAGTCCCAGAACTTTGAAGTGAAGATGCTTCCATGATCTGAAGAAATCAATTGTGGAATG
>NW_025303451.1:0-833 GCF_018294505.1 Triticum aestivum
TAGCACAACCGGGTGGAGAGGTCCACTGGTCAAAGCCCGTCTGTGCAAAGTCAAAGGGCTAGATCCCGTGGTCAAACGCTACAGGGTTAGGCGGGACGGGGGCCCTGGGGGGATAGGAATGCCACCGGAGCGTCGCACTGGGACCTCATACATGCGGGGTGGTGTGGTGGCATGTCCGAAGAGGCGGTACGCGTCTCCGGGTATGCCCCCCTCACGGACGGCGATGACACGGTAGTAGACGTTCTGCGATAACGATGCGGCGTGAATATTATTAAATACTCGGAGCGCGATAAAATCATGAGTTTTTTACACGACGTGGGCACATGTGTTGTATGACTGATGGTAATTTTTCATAATTGTTCGTGATGGAGAAGTATCTGAACAATTCCCTCTACGAGGATTGCTCTTCACGTGTCTACGACTATTGCCGGCGGCCTCCGGGGGCTAGCATGCCGCCAAATCTTGCGTAGGCGGCCTCTCACAAGTCTGGAAGTGTTGTGGCGGGTGCGAACGCCCGACACGTGTCTCCGAGGTGTGCCCCCCCTCAGGAAGGCACCGCCGCCGACACCTAGAGGGGGGAAACGGACGCGTTGGGTCTACACGGAGGGGATCTTGCTGTGGGTTTGGCCCGGATGTTGCTCCAAACTGTTCCTATGGGCTAACCTAACACAACTGGGTGGATAGGTCCACTGCTCAAAGCCCGTCCGTGCAAAGTCAAAGGGCTAGATCCCGTGGTCAAACGCTACAGGGTTAGACGGGATGGGGGCCCTGGGGGGGTAGCAATGCCACCCGAGCATCGCACCGGGCCCTCATACATGCGGGGTGGTGTGGTA
>NW_025303452.1:0-833 GCF_018294505.1 Triticum aestivum
TCCTCACCAATGGCTTTTCTCTTCTGGACGGCGGACCGCCGAAGATGCTCTTTGACTGGTTTTGCAGATGAGTCGACTCTTAGGCGATGCTCAGCCAGTCCCCTGGGAACACCTGGCATGTCAGCGGGCTTCCATGCAAAAATGTCCCAGTTCTCACGGAGGAACTGGATGAGCGCTTCTTCCTATTTTGGGTCGAGTGTTGTGGAGATGCGGGTCGGAGCTGCATCAGGGTCGGTCGGGTGAATGTGAACAGGCTTCGTCTCACTGGACGACTGAAATGCAGACTCTGTGGCGGGTTTCTTGGATCGCAGCAAGTCACTCGGATCTGCATTTTCTTTGTATTCTTCGAACTCGACCGCTGTCACCTGGGAATCGGCAATCTTTGAGCCCTTCTGAAAGCACTCTTCTGCCTTTTTCCGATCACCGGTGACAGTGATCACTCCTTTGGGGCCGGGCATCTTCAATTTGAGGTACACGTAACATGGTCGAGCCATGAACCGTGCGTAAGCTGGTCTCCCCAAAATGGCATGATATGCACTCTGAAAATCCACGACCTCAAACGTCAACTTTTCTTTGCGAAAATGTTTCGAATCACCAAACACCACGTCCAAAGCTATTTGGCCGAGTGACTCGGCTTTCTTCCCTGGTATAACTCCATGAAAGCTCATGTTACTAGTGCTCAGTCGGGACATCGGAATGCCCATTCCTTTCAGTGTGTCTGCATACAACAAATTCAGCCCGCTTCCACCGTCCATCAGCACTTTTGTCAGTCGAGTGCCTTCGACAACTGGATCGACCACCAAAGCTTGCCTCCCAGGGGTGGCAATATGAGT
>NW_025303453.1:0-833 GCF_018294505.1 Triticum aestivum
GGTACGAGGTACTTGAGCGTGGCCTCCTACTGGATTGATACCTTGGTTCTCAAAAAATGAGGGAAATACTTACGCTACTCTGCTGCATCATCCCTTCCTCCTCGGGGAAAACCAACGCAAGCTCAAGACGTAGCAAGAAGGATTTCTGGCGTCGTTGCCAGGGAGTCTATGCAAAAAGTCAACATACCAAGTACCCATCACAATCCCTATCTCTCGCATTACATTATTTTCCATTTGCCTCTCGTTTTCCTCTCCCCCACTTCACCCTTGCCGTTTTATTCGCCCTCTCTCTCTATCCTCCTTCTCTTTCTCCACTTGCCTTTTTGTTTGCCCGTGTGTTGCTTTTTTGTTTGTCGTGATGGCTCAACCAAGATTTGGCGATCTTCACCTTAAAAGGTTAGAGGAGATCGAAAACAACGTTAGGAAGTTTATGGTTTTGCAATTTGAGCATAATAATTTCTTTAGAAATGAGCTTAAGGAACAAAAAAGTTTTATGAGTTATATGAATAAAGGTCTTGATGATATGTCTAAAGAATTTGATGGTATAAGATCCCAAATTGCTCGTCTAGAAAAGATGACTGCTGAAATTTCGGATATGCAAGCCACCTTAGTCAATAAGATGGCCGCTAAACTGAATTCCTATGAAAATCAAGATGAAGATCTAAAAGTTATTGATGTGTCTCCTATTAAATATTTGTTTTGCAATATGAATCTTGATGAAACTGAATATGATCTTCCTTTACCTAGAAGGCGTTCTAAAAATTCGGAGTATTTAGATCTTTATGATGAAATTGATGAAAGTGGGATTGAAAGAAATAAAAATCTAGATGTTG
>NW_025303454.1:0-833 GCF_018294505.1 Triticum aestivum
GATTTGTTTAGAGAGCTAAATGACGGTGAAATTGAAAATCACTACAAAATGAACTCTGAAAATGTTGTACTTGGCATGGTATCATCATTTCACCCGCATAGCATGTGCAAAAGAGTAGAGAGGGTCACGGCGAAAACTGGACGCACCGCATGTACAAACTGGACAATCTCTTTCGGAGTATCAGGGTTTCGGACGAGAACTCAACTGTTACACGGGCACGTCAATGTTTTTTAAACTTATTTGAACTCCAGCCTATTTTTGCGTTCAGTATGCATCATTCAAAGCGACGTCATCAATTTCCAACACGTTCTGACATCATGTGCTGTTTTTCAGTCATTTACCGATTTGTTTAGAGAGCTAAATGACCGTGAAATTGAAAATCACTACAAAATGAACTCTGAAAATGTTGGAACTTGGCATGGTATCATCATTTCACTCGCATAGCATGTGCAAAAGAGTAGAGATGGTCACGGCAAAAACTGGATGCACCTCGTGTACAAACTGGACAATCTCTTTCGGAGTATCAGGGATTCGGACGAGAACTCATCTGTTACAGGGGCACTTCAATGTATTTTAAACTTATTTGAACTCCAGCCCAATTTTGCGTTCAGTATGCATCATTCAAAGCGACGTCATCAATTCCCAACACGTTCTGACATCATTTGCTGTTTTTCAGTCATTTACCGATTTGTTTAGAGAGCTAAATGACGGTGAAATTGAAAATCACTACAAAATGAACTCTGAAAATGTTGGAACTTGGCATGGTATCATCATTTCACCCGCATAGCATGTGCAAAAGAGTAGAGAGGGTCACGGTGAAAACTGGACGCACC
>NW_025303455.1:0-833 GCF_018294505.1 Triticum aestivum
TCCAGTTTTTGGGTCCGGGCAGTCGAAAAAAAAAATTTGGTCGAAAAAAAAATTTCGTGCCCATCCTGTCAGTTTGACCTAGGAAGAGTTTTGAGACACTCGCCATTATAGTGATTTTTCGCAAAAAAAAAGCAGCGCAAAAAAAAGAGCGCAAAGAAAAAAAAAAGAGCGAAAAAAATATTCAGAGTGTGCTTTTCCCTTGTTTACGTGCCGCGCCGTGATTTTGTTGGTGTTCTAGGCTCGCCTCTCTAGCACAGTCTAGCCTAGGACCAGCACAGTACCGTCGTTGAGCGTTTATTCAACTTTGCATCTCTGAATTGATTATTGCTGACCTTTTTTTGCTACCATACTATAAGCCTTCCCAGCTCCACATACATCTACGTCGTGTGTTTGACTCTTCCTGGTAATCGCTCTATCCAAGCTTTGAGAGTTTTTGACTACAACGGTTGCCGATCACCGCCTGCTGCTGGGTAAGAACTGGTAAGAATTTGAGATTTGCTTGACGGATTTGTGATACACTACCACCACTTCTTAGTAGTCTGTAGGATCATATTCTTGTGTGTTTCTATTGCTGCTAACCATGCCAGGATCACAAGCCGACGAGATTGACTGGGAGAACTTATCGAACAAGGAGCTTCATGATAAGTTTCAGCAAATGATGACTGAACAGGTACAAGATGTGCTGAACAATTTTGAAGAGGCCATGGAGAAGATCACTGGCCTTGAGAAGACGTTCGAAACAAAGCTCGATAACAAGTTTAATGAATTGCTCGCGCGTCTTCCACCACCACCACCCGCTGCACCTAACGCACCTCTCCAACAACAACAACAAC
>NW_025303456.1:0-833 GCF_018294505.1 Triticum aestivum
GGGCTTTGACCAGTGGACCTCTCCACCCGGTTGTGTTAGGTCGGCCCAGAGGAACACTTTGGAGCAACATCCGGGCCAAACCCACAGCTACATCCACTCCGTGTAGACCCGACGCGTCTGTTTCCCCCCTCCAGGTGCCGGCGGCGGCGGCGTCCGTGAGGGGGGGCACACCCCGGAGACGCGTGCTGGGCGTTTGCAACCGCCTCAACACTTCTAGATTTGTGAGAGGCCGCCTACGCAAGATTTGACGGTATGCTAGCCCCCGGAGGCCACCGGCCACAGTCGTAGACGTGCGAAGAGCAATCCGCGTAGAGGGAAGTGTTCAGATACTTCTCCATCACAAAAAATTATGAAAAATTACCATCAGTCCTATAGCACATGTGCCCACGTTGTGTAAAAAACTCATGATTTTATCGTGCTCCAAGTATTTAATAATATTCACGCTGCATTGTTACCGCAAAACGTCTACTACCGTTTCATTGCCGCCCGTGAGGGGGGCCACAACCCGGAGACGCGTGCCGCCTCTTCGGACATGCCACAACACCACCCCGCATGTATGAGGGCCCGGTACGACGCTCCGGTGGCATTGCTACCCCCCAGGGCCCCCGTCCCGGCTAACCCTGTAGCGTTTGACCACGGGATCTAGCCCTTTGACTTTGCACGGACGGGCTTTGACCAGTGGACCTCTCCACCCGGTTGTGTTAGGTCGGCCCAGAGGAACACTTTGGAGCAACATCCGGGCCAAACCCACAGCTACACCCACTCCGTGTAGACCCGACGCGTCCGTTTCCCCCCTCCAGGTGCCGGCGGCGGCGGCGTCCGTGAGGGGGGGG
>NW_025303457.1:0-833 GCF_018294505.1 Triticum aestivum
GCTACTTCCATTTGAAGATCGTCGTTTATCGACGTTTGTTCGGCATCATCTTGCTGACGGCGCCCTTCATCTTCACCGTCAAGGTTCAGATAAGAAGAGATATCATCTTCTTCTTGTCCGGTCGGCACATATAGAATATCGCCGTTTATGATGCCGAACATATGTGCTTCACCGTCCGGATCATAGTTGTCCATAATCGGGTCAGCTCTATCGTCCGCCATTATGTCAGTCCTGAAAACATGTAGTAAAAACAAATTAATTAAGTGAAGAAGGGGGGCGATGGCGGTGGCGGTGGCGAAAGGGCGGTGGCAAAAGGAGGGGGCGAGGAAGGGGTGGGAGAGGGTGTCGCGGTAGAGCGCGAGACGGGGCGGCAGACGACGGCGTCACGGAGAGGGAGGCGAGGACAACACATTTATAACCCTCGCCGTCCCCTCTCGATCCCTAAAAAACACCGCGCGCATCGCCGCCCCCTCGCCGCCCCCTCTCCGTATATACGTTTTTTTGTTAATTATCAAATTTTACGGTTTTTTTTGTTAATTATCAAGTTTTAAGTTATTTACCGTTTTTGTTAAACTAATTAACTAGTTAAAATTAAAAAGAACAAAAAAAAATTCTCTCTCTCTCTCTCTCTCTCTCTCTCTCTGCTCTCTCTCTCTGCTCTCTCTCTCTCTCTCTCTCTCTCTCTCGATCATCGCTCTCTGAGCAGTTGAGGGCGGCGAGGCCGGCGGCCCGAGGATGGATTGGGGGGCGGCGCGGCGTTGAGGGCGGCGAGGCCGGCCGGCGGCGTTGAGGGCAGCGAGGCCGGCCGGCGGCGTTGAGGGCGGGGGCGAGAG
>NW_025303458.1:0-833 GCF_018294505.1 Triticum aestivum
GTGCTTGGGCGAGAGTAGTACTAGGATGGGTGACCTCCTGGGAAGTCCTCGTGTTGCATTCCCTTTTTAATTTTTTTGCACCGCGTGCAAAACAAAACGCACGAGCGCGACGTATGTTTAGCACGTTTTATTATTTTGCACGTTTACGGTAAGTTTTAGCTCGCTGCTCATTATTCACGCGTCTAGCGGCGGCAAGCGTGTTCTGAAAGGGGTCGAAACCATGGTAAATAGGCACTGGTGCAGTTGAACCGTGGTAAAACTCGTCTCCGTAGTTGAGCGGGAGCGGCCAAAGGAATGTGCAATCGTGTGTGTAGTGGAGCTGGGAGGGGCAAGCATAAGGGACGAAGACGGGGGTAACATGTCGGATGCGATCATAGCAGCACTAAAGCACCGGATCCCATCAGAACTCCGAAGTTGAGCGTGCTTGGGTGAGAGTGGTACTAGGATGGGTGACCTCCTGGGAAGTCCTCGTGTTGCATTCCCTTTTTAATTTTTTTGCACCGCGTGCAAAACAAAACGCACGAGCGCGACGTATGTTTAGCACGTTTTATTATTTTGCACGTTTGCGGTAAGTTTTAGCTCGCTGCTCATTATTCACGCGTCTAGCGGCGGCAAGCGTGTTCTGAAAGGGGTCGAAACCATGGTAAATAGGCACTGGTGCAGTTGAACCGTGGTAAAACTCGTCTCCGTAGTTGAGCGGGAGCGGCCAAAGGAATGTGCAATCGTGTGTGTAGTGGAGCTGGGAGGGGCAAGCATAAGGGACGAAGACGGGGGTAACATGTCGGATGCGATCATACCAGCACTAAAGCACCGGATCCCATCAGAACTCCGAA
>NW_025303459.1:0-833 GCF_018294505.1 Triticum aestivum
CATTTGTTATTTTTCATGCATTTACTAATTATTTTGAGATATAAGACCCTAAAATTGAAAAGCATTTCAAATGAACTCTGAAAATGTTGAAAGTTGGCATGATATCATCATTTCATCCACATAGCATGTGTAAGAAAGTTGAGAGGGTTACGGCAAAAATTGGATGCACTTCGTGTACAAAACGGACAATCTCTTTCAAAGTATCAGGATTTCATCCGGAAACTCGTCTGTTACAAAGGGATTTCATTTTTTTAAACTTATTTGAACTCCTGACTTTTTGTGTGTTCAAAATGCACCATTCAAAGCCACATCATCATTTTTCAATCCTTTCTCACTTCATTTGTTATTTTTCATGCATTTACTAATTATTTTGAGCTATAAGACCCTAAAATTGAAAAGCATTTCAAATGAACTCTGAAAAGGTTAAAGTTGGCATGATATCATCATTTCATCGACATCGCATGTGCTAGAAAGTTTAGAGGGTTACGGAAAAAAGTGGATGCACTTCGTGTACAAAACGGACAATCTCTTTCAAAGTATCAGGATTTCATCCGGAAACTCGTCTGTTACAAAGGGATTTCATTTTTTTAGACCTTATTTGAACTCCTGAGTTTTTGTGTGTTCAAAATGCACCATTCAAAGCCACATCATCATTTTTCAATCCTTTCTGACTTCATTTGTTATTTTTCATGCATTTACTAATTATTTTGAACTATAAGACCCTAAAATTGAAAAGCATTTCAAATGAACTCTGAAAAGGTTGAAAGTTGGCATGATATCATCATTTCATCCACATAGCATGTGCAAGAAAGTTGAGAGGGTTACGGCAAAAA
>NW_025303460.1:0-833 GCF_018294505.1 Triticum aestivum
TAACATGTCGGATGCGATCATACCAGCACTAAAGCACCGGATCCCATCAGAACTCCGAAGTTAAGCGTGCTTGGGCGAGAGTAGTACTAGGATGGGTGACCTCTTGGGAAGTCCTCGTGTTGCATTCCCTTTTTGAATTTTTTTCGCGCCGCTTGCAAAACAAAACGCACGTGTAAGTAATATATTTACCGTGTTTTATTATTTTGCACGAGTGCGGTAAGTCATAGCTGGGTGCTCACGATTCACGGGTCCAGCGTCGGCGTTGTGGCGCGGCAAGCGTGCACTGGTGCGGTTGAGAGGGAGGGGTGGAAACCGCGTTAAACTCGTCTCCGTAGTTGAGAGGGAGCGGCCAAAGCAATGTACAATCGTCTTTGTAGTGGAGCTGGGAGGGGCAAGGATAAGGGACGAAGACCGGGGTAACATGTCGGATGCGATCATACCAGCACTAAAGCACCGGATCCCATCAGAACTCCGAAGTTAAGCGTGCTTGGGCGAGAGTGATGGGTGACCTCCTGGGAAGTCCTCGTGTTGCATTCCCTTTTTATTTTTTTCGCGCCGCTTGCAAAACAAAACGCACGTGTAAGTAATATATTTACCGTGTTTTATTATTTTGCACGAGTGCGGTAAGTCATAGCTGGGTGCTCACGATTCACGGGTCCAGCGTCGGCGTTGTGGCGCGGCAAGCGTGCACTGGTGCGGTTGAGAGGGAGGGGTGGAAACCGCGTTAAACTCGTCTCCGTAGTTGAGAGGGAGCGGCCAAAGCAATGTACAATCGTCTTTGTAGTGGAGCTGGGAGGGGCAAGGATAAGGGACGAAGACCGGGGTAACATGTC
>NW_025303461.1:0-833 GCF_018294505.1 Triticum aestivum
GACTGCTCAGTCACGTCAGAAGAGTCAGTATGACCGTCATCATAAAGACATGGTCTATCAACCTGGCGAAAAGGCCTATCTTCGCGTTACACCAATGAAGGGTGCTCACCGCTTCGGGATCAAGGGCAAGCTAGCTCCTCGCTATATTGGCCCATTCACTATTCTGGAAAGGCGTGGAAAAGTGGCATATCAACTGGAGCTTCCGTCGAACCTTTCTCAGGTTCACGATGTGTTCCATGTGTCACAACTCCGCCGTTGCTTCAAGGACCCAATCCGAGCTGTGGATCATGAAGTGCTCGAATTGCAACAGGACCTCTCCTATAAAGAGCATCCGGTCCGCATTCTCGACCAAGCTGAACGCCGCACACGCCAGAAGGCGATCAAGTTCCTCAAGGTCCAGTGGTCGAATCACTCTGAAGACGAAGCCACCTGGGAACGCGAGGATCGCCTGCGTGATGAATACCCCGCACTGTTCCCTTCTACCTCCTAAAATCTCGGGACGAGATTTCTTGTAGTGGAGGAGATTTGTAACGCCCGGATAATCTTGCTACAGTAATCCCATGCTAATCATGGCACGTCATCCCGATTACTGTTGCTATCCTTGCAATAATTCGAAACCGTTCAAATTCAAAATTCAAATTGATGAAAACAATAAAAGTTTTAAAAATTTAAAATAAAATTGTTCGGTGGTTGACGAATATTACAAAGGTAATTATGGTGCAACAGGCATAATTTTATAAAATGGCTAAATGGATTAAATGATTTAAACAGAAAAGAAATAAAAGAAGAAAATACAAAAGGAAAGAAAAACAGAAAACCAAAAGGAAAAAAAA
>NW_025303462.1:0-833 GCF_018294505.1 Triticum aestivum
TACTAAAAACCTAAATTAGATCATTATTTTTCGAGAAAATCCAGTCCACTCGATATTTCCTACATATTCTAGCACAAGTCATGCCAGAATTCATGGAAAAATCTGGCATGACCTTTGCTAAAAAAGGACATATCGAGCGCCTGAAATATGCCGGAACAGAAATTAATCAACACTCCGGCAAAACATAGGCCACTCAGAGGTGTAAGCTGAACATGACCGTACACTTGGGCAACCACATATCCTATTTGAGCAACACAAGATATATATGGAGATTTGGCTGGTCTCACCTCGAGGTCGGAGGGGGTCAGTGACGGGGACGACGGAGGGGATCATGGAGGGGCTCCTTGATTTCTGCAAAAGCAAAAATCCTATAAGTTATCACTAATACATCACGAATAATTGCTTAAACTAAAAAAATAACAACAAATATGACATGTTCAACTAGTTCTATTAATTCAACTAGTTCTTACTAAATATAAACTTACTATAAATAGAAAAAAAACTAGTTCTTTCTAAAAATAAAGTAGTTCAACTAGTTATATTAATTATGTTACTAAAAATACATTAGTTCTATTAATTCAACTAGTTCAGCTAGTTTATTATTTTACTTACTAAACTAGTTCAACTAAAACTAAACTAGTTCAACTAGTTTATTAATTTACTTACTAATTATTTTAAACACTTACTAAAAAAAGTAAAAAAAACTACATTATACAATAGTAAAAAAACATCTACTATTAACCATCACTACTACTAATTAACATCTACTACTACTAAAAATCATTATCTATGAACCCTAAATTAACATCTACTACTACTAGAAAACATCTAGT
>NW_025303463.1:0-833 GCF_018294505.1 Triticum aestivum
CACGTAAGCGCGCCTTGGGGTTCAACAACTATGGAAATCACTTCGGGACCTAAAAACAGTGAGTAATAGTCCACAAAACACGTTAGAATTGGCCAAAATTGTGAGTGTTGCTGACCGACACGTAAACACAACCCGGGGTCATTTCGGGACCCCCATAACTAAGTAATAGTCCAAGAAACGGGCCAGAATCGGCCCAAACTGCGATTGTTGATGACCTACACTTAAGCGCACCTTGGGGTTCAACAACCATGGAAATCGCTTTGGGGCCCCAAAACGGTGAGTAATACTCCACGAAACGGGTCAGAATCGACAAAAACCGCGAGTGTTGATAACCAACCCGTAAGCGCACCCAAGGGTTCGTTAATCGTGGAAATCACTCTGGGGCCCCAAAAAAGTGAGTAATAGTCCACGAAACGGGCCAGAATCGGCCAAAACTGTGAGTGTTGATGACCGACACGTAAACGCACGTCGGGGTTCGTTAATCGTGGAAATCACTCCCGGACCCCAAAACAGTGAGTAATAGTATACAAAAAAGGCAAGAATCGGACAAAAGTGTAAGTGTTGATGACCGAAATGTAAACGCACCCCGCGGTTAGTTAATTGTTGAAATCACTTCGATACCACAAAACAGTGCGTAATACTCCACGAAATGGGCCAGAATCCGCCAAAACTGCGAGTGTTTGATGAGCGACAAATAAATGCACCCCGGTGTTCGTCAATCATGGAAATCACGCCGAGACCCAAAAACAGAGTAATAGTCCAAGAAACGGGCCAGAATCGGCCAAAACTGTGAGTGTGGATGACCGACACGTAAATGCACCCCGTGGTTCGTT
>NW_025303464.1:0-832 GCF_018294505.1 Triticum aestivum
GCTATATTGGCCCATTCACTATTCTCGAAAGGCGTGGAAAAGTGGCATACCAACTGGAGCTACCGCCGAACCTTTCTCAGGTTCACGATGTGTTCCATGTGTCACAGCTCCGCCGTTGCTTCAAGGATCCAATCCGAGCTGTGGATCATGAAGTGCTCGAATTACAGCAAGACCTCTCCTATAAGGAGCATCCGGTCCGCATTCTCGACCAAGCTGAACGCCGCACACGTCAGAAGGCGATCAAGTTTCTCAAAGTCCAGTGGTCGCACCATTCTGAAGATGAGGCCACTTGGGAACGAGAGGATCGTCTGCGCGAAGAATACCCCGCACTGTTTCCTTCTACCTCCTAAATCTCGGGACGAGATTTCTTGTAGTGGAGGAGATTTGTAACACCCCGAGAATCATGCTACAGTAACTCCCTGTGATTAAGCTAATCATGTTGCTAAACAGGGCTTGATCACAATTGCATCAAATTTCTTTTCAAACTCCTAGTTCAAACTTCAATTAAAATCAAAGTGGGAAATAAAAGTTTTCAAAAATTTGAACAAAAATGTTCGGTGGGTGCCAAATAATACACTGGTAATTATGGTGGAGAAAACACATTTTTATAAAATACCTAAATACTTTTAAATGAAATAAAACAGAAAAGAAAATAAACAAATAAAAAGAAAAGGCAAAAGAAACAGAACAGGCAGAGAAAAAGAAAAAAAAGGAGAAGGCCCTCCCCCCCACTGGACCCCTGGCCAACTGGGCCGACCCCCGGCCCAGCCCACCTCTCCCCCTCGCCCCCTTCCCTGTTCCCCCGACCGGGGTCGGAACAGGGGCCGTCCCC
>NW_025303465.1:0-832 GCF_018294505.1 Triticum aestivum
GCGAGGCGCTAGGAATGCTCTACGGGGTCTTGCGAACTCGTTGGACTCGCCGGGGTGACCAAATGGTCACCGGAGCTGCGTCGACGGCGAGCTCGGCGACGGCGGAGGTTCGGCCGGGCGAGAGAGAGAGCGAGGGAGAGGAGGGGAGAGCCGGGGGAGAGTGAGAGAGAGCAGGGGGGGGAGGCGTGGCGTCGTCCAGGGACACCGAGGCGAGGAGGGGAGGCAGGCAGGCAGGGAGAGAGGTGGCGTGGCGCGGTGGCCGTGCGCGCGCGCCGGCCACACTCCCCTCCCTCTGTCGGGACGAAGACGACAGAGGAGGGAGGTGGGCTGGGCCGGCTGCTGGCTGGGCCGGCCAGCTGGCTAGGCTGCACAGGGAGGAGCCCAGGTAAGCTTCTCCCTTTTAGTTTTTCTGTTTCTGTTTTTATTTAATATATCTGCAACTTTGTTGAATTAAATAAAATACCTAGGCAACTCCAAAAATCACCAAACTATTCCTGGCCCATAGTTGGATTATTTCCAACATGAAACATTTTAGTTTGGAGATATTTGAGCATTTAAATATTTTATATTATTTTAAATGCCCAAATTCAAATACTTATGATTTAAATCAAAAACCCTAGGATGGCCTAGGAAAATGTGCACCACTTTTGGCAGAGGTTCTGAACCAAGGCAAAAATGATGGGCATTTTAGAAGGGCATTTCAGGTTCATTGAAAATTATTTTTAGTAACCCTAGTTGGTTTCAGAGGGGACTGGGGGTTCTGTCATCCCCATTTCAAGTTTCTGATGAAAGAGTAAACATGATGCAACACTCTAATGCATGACTAGCTAGG
>NW_025303466.1:0-832 GCF_018294505.1 Triticum aestivum
ACAGTTTTGGCCGATTCTGGCCGTTTCGTGGTCTATAACTCACTATATTGTTGTCCCGGAGTGATTTCCATGATTAACGAACCCCGAGATGCGTTTACAAGTCAGTCATCAACACTCGCCGCTTTGGCTGATTCTGGCCCGTTTCATGTACTATTACTCACTGATTTGGGGTGCCGGAGTGATTTCCATGATTAAGGAACCCCAGGGTGCGTTTACGTGTCGATCATCAACACTCACAGTTTTGGCCGATTCTTGCCCATTTCATAGACTACTACTCACCATTTTGGGTGTCCCGGAGTGATTTCCTCGATTAATGAACCCCGAGCTGTGTTTACGTGTCGGTCATCAACACTCATAGTTTTGGCCGATTTTGGCCCGTTTCGTGGACTATTACTTACTGTTTTGCGTTCCTGAGTGATTTCCAAGATTAACGAACCCTGGGGTGTGTTTACGTGACGGTCATCAACACTCACAGTTTTGGCCAATTCTGGCCCGTTTTATGGTCTATTACTCACTATTTTGGGGTCCCGGAGTGATTTCCACGATTAATGAACCCTGAGGTGCGTCTACGTGTCAGTCATCAACACTCACAGTTTTGACTGATTTTAGCCCGTTTCATGGACTATCACTCATTGTTTTGGGTCCCGAAGCGATATCCATGGTTGTCGAACCCCAAGGTGCGCTTACGTGTCGGTCATCATCACTCACAGTTTTGGCCGATTCTGGCCGTTTCGTGGACTATAACTCACTGTATTGTGGTCCCAGAGTGATTTCCATGATTAACGAACACTGGGATGCGTTTACGTGTCAGTCATCAACACTCGCAGCTTTG
>NW_025303467.1:0-832 GCF_018294505.1 Triticum aestivum
TTTCGATGTATCAGGGTTTCATACGGAAACTTGTCTGTTACAAAGGGATTTCAATTTTTTTGAACTTATTTGAACTCCATAGTTTTTCTGTGCTCAAAATGCACCATTCAAGGCCACATCATCAATTTTCAATCCTTTCTGACTTCATTTCTTATTTTTCATGCATTTACTGATTATTTTGAGCTATAAGACCCTGAAATTGGAAAGCATTTCAAACGAACTTTGAAAAGGTTGAAAGTTCGCATGGTATCATCATTTGACCCACATTGCATGTGCAATAAAGTAGAGAGGGTTAAGGCAAAAACTGGATGCACTTAGTGTACAAACGGACAATCTCTTTCGAAGTATCAGGGTTTCATACGGAAACTTGTCTGTAACAAAGGGATTTCATTTTTTTTTGAACTTATTTGAACTCCATAGTTTTTCTGTGCTCAAAATGCACCATTCAAAGCCACATTATCAATTTTCAACCCTTTCTGACTTCATTTGTTATTTTTCATGCATTTACTAGTTATTTCGAGCTATAAGACCCTCAAATTGAAAAGCATTTCAAATGAACTCTGAAAAGGTTGAAAGTTGGCATGGTATCATCATTTGACCCACATATCATGTGCAATAAAGTAGAGAGGGTTACGGCAAAAACTGGATGCAATTCGTGTACAAAACGGACAATCTCTTTCGAAGTATCAGGGTTTGATACAGAAACTCGTCTGTTACAAAGGGATTTCATTTTTTTGAACTTATTTGAACTCCATAGTTTTTCTCTGCTCAGAATGCACCATTCCAAGCCGCATCATAAATTTTCAACCCTTTCTGACTTCATTTGTTATTT
>NW_025303468.1:0-832 GCF_018294505.1 Triticum aestivum
GACATACCTGACTCAAAATGCACACAAGTTTTTCATACGGACTCCGAATTGGGTGATTCTTTTTTGTTGGAAACTAGATTTCGTGCACTTGTGTGCGTTTTGAGTCAGGTATGTCTGTGCAGTCCGAATCTGAATCCAGAACGTGAGAGACTTGGACTCTATCTTCTCTTGGGCCAAAAGTGACGTGAGAGAACTTTTTGGACAGCAAATAAACATCTCTTTCTGATAGAGGCGGGGTGTCCCGATCTTTCGATGAGATGATAACTATCGATTTGGTGGAGACGACTTTGACGATCCGACTACAAACGTGCACGACGTTGCGCCTTAGCAATCGCTAAACCAACTCCGAGAGGTTATTGATCACGCCGGAGCACAATCAACCTGACCACGAAGGTCTATTCCTGCAAGCAATCGAAGAACAAGCAAGAATATGATAAAAGCAATCTGAATATTGCGAGTATATATGAAGTATTGATAAAGGTGGGGATCCGTAAGCGGTCTTGGTCTGGTCGTTGGACACAAACGAAGTACACGAAGTTGCAATGGCTAACTTTTAACTAAACAAATCCCAGGAAAAAGCTACTAGATGGATCTACTTATATAGGAGCAAGGGGTGGCGGCCAAGGAGGTGGGAGGACGTCCCAAGGCAGCCTAAAACTAACCCTAGGTCGTACAAGGCTCATGGGCCCAAGTGGAGGTGATGTAACACCTTTGGACTTGTAGTTTGACTCGGATTCTGCTGCAGCATCAGATTGTTTCGTCCACAACTCAACGCTCCGGACGAATTTGAAGGTGATTCCAATTGGGTTGGAAAGTGCACGAAATCTAGTTT
>NW_025303469.1:0-832 GCF_018294505.1 Triticum aestivum
GGGAGTTCGGGCTCCTGAGGCGCAGCCAACGACGGCTGGCCGGGCAGCGCATAGACCCCCGGTGCCATCTCATGCTGCTGGGGTCGGCCGGGGAGGCCCTCGCCCTCCGCCGCCGGCGGCGCCGGCTCCTGGGTCGATGATGACTGGTATGGTTAATACTGGCCGTGGAGCTCCTCGCCCTGCACCGCCGGTGGTGCCGGCTCGTAACGCGTCGGCGGCGGGGATGGCTGCTCTGAGGGCCGAGACGTCGGGGGCCACGGTGGCTGCCGGTGTCGCTGCTGATCCGGTGGCGGCAACTACCGGGGGTCAGCGTGCACCCCCGCCACACCTTGCGGTTCGTCCGGCGCAGAATCGTTCGGGGCAGAATCAGGTTCAGAGTAATCAGAGTAATACCAGTGGGAGACCGACTGATGCACCTCGAGGCAAGTGGGGTGATGACGGGTTTGATGCGTATGGAGTAGGCCAGCATCGGGGCTCATCTTCAGCGGGAGGAGGTCGGGGTTATGCTTGGCAGAGTGACGGGTCTGCAGAGAGACCGTTCCTGGGGCCGGCTGGAGGCTTCGTTGAGGGGGCCTCAGGACCTGATAACAGGCACAGAGGAGGTTATCGCGGATACCGTGGTCGTGGTGGAGGCCGCGGAAGGTTCCGCCGGCCGCCTCCCCCTAGACATGTTGACTCTGACGGGGCGGCGATGGAGACTGATCAGACACCACAGGAGCTACCTCCCCAGGCGATGGAGGTGGTGAATGCACTTGCGGTTGCTGAGGTTCCTGGGATTGCGAAGGAGGCTGAGGTGGTTCAAGTGGCTGATTCTGAGAGGGCATCCAAGTAC
>NW_025303470.1:0-832 GCF_018294505.1 Triticum aestivum
CCTCGACCCCGCCCCGACGCCGCTGCCCCGGGTCGGTCAGCCAGCCTCGTCTCCACCGTCACCGGCGACAGCTTAGCCCGACTACAGACGTGGTACGCTCTTCCTCCTCTTCTGTTCTTCCCCTTTTCTCTGGGCACATGGTCATTGAGTAAAATCTGAGTAGATTAGGCCATAAATTGGATTACGAGCACAGTTTAGTCAAGAAAATGCTTTGGGGCCAATGTTCATTCAATTCTTCAGATAAACAGGGCATGTATTCAGTTTTTTTCTCATAAGGAGAGCAGATTTTCATCACTTGCACTTACACAGAGTTAATGTAAACGTTTTGCACAATAACATAGCATGTATCTTCAGTTTTTGCACTTAAAAAAGCCAATCTTCAGTTTGTCCACTTCAAAATATTATAAACTCTAAAAGAACAACATGTTAGTACAGAACTTATACAAGGATCGTCACACAACCCTTATGCGCATCATGGAATCAGTGGCTTTCTCAAGGTAGTTTCTGTGAAAACACATAGCGGAGAAAAGGAAATTTTGCATGGTGCTAAGTCTAGATTATCATGATTGTGCATCTGCAAAAATTTATAACTGTGAGTGCAATCTGTACCTAACAAGCAAGATAGATAAGATTTCAAATGCGCAAATAAGAAATTGCAACACAACTGCAGATTTCAAGAAGTGCAATTTCATCAAATTTAGTATTAGATAGTAGATACTGACAGTCTGACAGTTATATACCAATTTTCTTCTAAAAAATACCTCATGGTTTTGATGATTGTACTAACAAAGAAAAAGCAGGCATTATTAGATATGAAATCTGGAAATCTTTT
>NW_025303471.1:0-832 GCF_018294505.1 Triticum aestivum
TGCTTTGGGTGTGCCAAACGTCACAACGTAACTGGGTGACTATAAAGGTGCACTACGGGTATCTCCGAAAGTGTCTGTTGGGTTGGCACGGATCGAGACTGGGATTTGTCACTCCGTGTGACGGAGAGGTATCTCTAGGCCCACTCGGTAATGCATCATCATAATGAGCTCAATGTGACTAAGGCGTTAGTCACGGGATCATGCATTGCGGTACGAGTAAAGAGACTTGCCGGTAACGAGATTGAACAAGGTATTGGGATACCGACGATCGAATCTCGGGCAAGTAACATACCGATTGACAAAGGGAATTGCATACGGGATTGATTGAATCCTCGACACCGTGGTTCATCCGATGAGATCATCGTGGAACATGTGGGAGCCAACATGGGTATCCAGATCCCGCTGTTGGTTATTGACCGGAGAGGCGTCTCGGTCATGTCTGCATGTCTCCCGAACCCATAGGGTCTACACACTTAAGGTTCGGTGACGCTAGGGTTGTAGAGATATGTGTATGCGGAAACCCGAAAGTTGTTCGGAGTCCCGGATGAGATCCCGGACGTCACGAGAGGTTTCGGAATGGTCCGGAGGTGAAGAATTATATATAGGAAATCAAGTTTCGGCCACCGGGAAAGTTTCGGGGGTTACCGGTATTGTACCGGGACCACCGGAAGGGTCCCGGGGGTCCACCGGGTGGGGCCACCTATCCCGGAGGGCCCCATGGGCTGAAGTGGGAAGGGAACCAGCCCCTAGTGGGCTGGGCGCCCCCCATGGGCCTTTCCCCATGCGCCTAGGGTTGGGAACCCTAGGAGGGGCAAGGCACCCCCTTCCCCCC
>NW_025303472.1:0-832 GCF_018294505.1 Triticum aestivum
GGTCTAAACCTATGCGCGCAGGGGTCTGGGCCCATCGCCCTATGCACACCTGCACGTTGCGTACGCGGCCGGAAGCAGACCTAGCCCCCTTAATACAAGCGCGAGCTTACGGTCCAATGCGGCGCGCGCCACTCAGTCGCTGACGTCAAAAGAGCTTCGGCTGATACCACGACATCGGGATACCCATAACTACTCCCGCGTAGATGGTTAGTGCGTATAGACCAAATGGCCAGACTCAGATCAAATACCAAGATCTCGTTAAGCGTGTTAAGTATCTGCGAACGCCGACCAGGGCCAGGCCCACCTCTCTCCTAGGTGGTCTCAACCTGCCCTGTCGCTCCGCCACAAGTAACAGTCGGGAGCCGTCAGGAACCCAGGCCCACCTCTACTGGGATGGAGCCACCTGTCCTTTCAGCCCCCTCATCAGAATCACTTGCGGGTACTCCTCGAGCCGACCCGACTTTAGTCACCACATGTGTCATGTATATAAAGTATATAGTATATACCCGTGATCACCTCCCGAAGTGATCACGGCCCAGTAGTATAGCATGGCAGACGGACAAGAGTGTAGGGCCACTGATGGAACACTAGCATCCTATACTAAGCATGTAGGATTTCAGGTAAAGGTAACAACTGTAGCATCAATGACAGGCTATGCATCAGGATAGGATTAACGGAAAGCAGTAACATGCTACACTACTCTAATGCAAGCAGTATAGAGAAGAATAGGCGATATCTGGTGATCAAGGGGGGGGGGCTTGCCTGGTTGCTCAGACAAGAAGGAGGGGTCATCGGTGACGTAGTCGACCACAGGGGCATCAGCATCGTCACG
>NW_025303473.1:0-832 GCF_018294505.1 Triticum aestivum
CACCGAAGCAGCTCGGTGGCGAGCGCCGATGCCGCCTCGGCCACCTCCTGCTTCCACCGAGGCGTTCCCGAGCCTCCCCCTCACGCCACGCACTTTCCCTCGCCCCTGCACCTCCCCTCTCTTCCCCTGGACCCCGTTCCCTCCTCCGCTTTCCTCCCTGCACGCTCCCGAGCGGAGCTCGTCGTCGCCGACGCCGTTCGCCGTAGCCACCGTGCTCCTCACTGCCACCCGAAGTACCCAGGAGATCCGTCTCGACTACCTCTTCCTCCTCGCCGAGAAGCGCACCGTGGGAGCCCCTACAACGTCGCCACCGCCGTCTTCTTCAACCTCGGGACCGCCGGCCATCTTCGTCAAATTCGTCGGCTCCGGTGCCTCCCCGAGCTCCCCGAGGCCACCGTCGCAACCCCTGTGAGATACTCTTCCATTCCCCCTCCTCCTCGCGCTCGTTCCCGTACCCTAGCCGCCTTTCCGCCGGACCCGAGAGCTCGCCGCCGCCGTGCCTCGTCACCACCGTGGCTGGAGCCGTTGCAGCTCGAAGCCGAGCACACCACCGCACTCAACACGTCTCCAGGAGCCCGTAGCCGCCACTAGCTTCCCCTCCCGTGCCCCCGAACGCCAACCCCGACCTCGCCCGAGCTCCAGCCGCCGCAAAAGAGCTCGCCGCCGGCAGCTCCGGCCACCCCAGCCTCCGCCACCGCCACCGTTGGATGCGCCACTCCACCCTCTCCCCGTAGCTGCTCCCTGCGCGCCAAAAGAGCCCCTGTAGTTGGTTTCCGACGCGCACCACCGCGTCTGGCCTCGCCGGCGTCAAGCCGCCGGTGGTTCTGACCCA
>NW_025303474.1:0-832 GCF_018294505.1 Triticum aestivum
GTTAAATGACGGTGAAATTGAAAATCACTACAAAATGAACTCTGAAAATGTTGGAAGTTGGCATGGTATCATCATTTCACCCGCATAGCATGTGCAAAAGAGTAGAGAGGGTCACGGCGAAAACTGGATGCACCTCGTGTACAAACTAGACAATCTCTTTCGGAGTATCAGGGTTTCGGACGAGAACTCATCTGTTACACGGGAACTTCAATGTTTTTAAAACTTATTTGAACTCCAGCCTATTTTTGCGTTTAGTATGCATCATTGAAAGCGACGTCATCAATTTCCAACCCGTTCTGACATCATTTGCTATTTTTCAGTCATTTACCGATTTGTTTAGAGAGCTAAATAACGGTGAAATTGAAAATCACTACAAAATGAACTCTGAAAATGTTGGAACTTGGCATGGTATCATCATTTCACCCGCATAGCATGTGCAAAAGAGTAGAGAGGGTCACGGCGAAAACAGGACGCTCCTCGTGTACAAACTGGACAATCTCTTTCGGAGTATCAGGGTTTCAGACGAGAACTCATCTATTACACGGGCACTTCAATGTTTTTAAACTTATTTGAACTCCAGCCTATTTTTGCGTTCAGTATGCATCATTCAAAGTGACGTCATCAATTTCCAACACGTTCTGACATCATTTGCTGTTTTTTAGTCTTTTACCGATTTGTTTAGAGAGCTAAATGACGGTGAAATTGAAAATCACTACAAAATGAACTCTGAAAATGTTGGAACTTGGCATGGTATCATCGTTTCACCCGCATTGCATGTGCAAAAGAGTAGAGAGGGTCACGGCGAAAACTGGACGCACCTCGTGTACAAACT
>NW_025303475.1:0-832 GCF_018294505.1 Triticum aestivum
AACTTTCAACCTTTTCAGAGTTCATTTGAAATGCTTTTCAATTTTAGGGTCTTATAGCTCAAAATAATTAGTAAATGCATGAAAAATAACAAATGAAGTCAGAAAGGATTGAAAAATGATGATGTGGCTTTGAATGGTGCATTTCGAACACACACAAAGTCAGGAGTTCAAATAAGTTTTAAAAAATGAAATCCCTTTGTAACAGAAGAGTTTCCGGATGAAATCCTGATACTTTGAAAGAGATTGTCCGTTTTGTACACGAAGTGCATCCAGTTTATGCCGTAACCCTCTCAACTTTCTTGCACATGCTATGTGGATGAAATGATGATATCATGCCAACTTTCAACCTTTTCAGAGTTCATTTGAAATGCTTTTTCATTTTACGGTCTTATAGCTCAAAAAAATTAGTAAATGCATGAAAAATAACAAATGAAGTCAGAAAGGATTGAAAAATGGTGATGTGGCTTTGAATGGTGCATTTCGAACACACACAAAGACAGGAGTTCAAATAAGTTTTAAAAAATGAAATCCCTTTGTAACAGACGAGTTTCCGGATGAAATCCTGATACTTTGAAAGAGATTGTCCGTTTTGTACACGAAGTTCATCCAGTTTTTGCCGTAACCCTCTCAACTTTCTTGCACATGCTATGTGGATGAAATGATGATATCATGCCAACTTTCAACCTTTTCAGAGTTCATTTGAAATGCTTTTCAATTTTAGGGTCTTATAGCTCAAAATAATTAGTAAATGCATGAAAAATAACAAATGAAGTTAGAAAGGATTGAAAAATGATGATGTGGCTTTGAATGGTGCATTTTGAACACACAAAAA
>NW_025303476.1:0-832 GCF_018294505.1 Triticum aestivum
TAATCTGATCCAGTTAAAGTCTCCAAATGGAGTACTACAGCTCCTGCACCTGCTTCTATTATGTTTGTCTTGATAAGGAAGATTATGTTTCCATGTATAGTTCTAAAGGACTACCAGAACACAAAGGCACCTGCTTCCATGTATAGTTCTAATGTGCATTTTATTTTCTACTTGTAGCCTTGTAATCTTAATTTAAATAAATATAACAGGGGGTGTGGGGCTTTGCCCTACTGCGCAACTCAAAACAAATGAACTGAATCGCATGAACATAAGGCATAAGATAAATTTATCCCCATGGAAATAGAAAACATTTTGAAAAAATCACCAATTGCGCAGACCATTACAGTTGTATCAACATCACAAGTAAACAACAATTTGTTTTCGTATTTTGAGCTTTGGACAGAGTTCTAATACATGAATAAAAAGTGGTATATTATAGTATTTCACAAAGTTTCTAGAACTTGTTGAGAAGAAATCATGCACACGGAGTGACATATATTAACACTAAAAATGACTAAATATATACTAATCAGCCAGCTTAACTGGCAGGATTTTCCCCAATTTTTTTGACAGAGCAGACACGAACACTAAAACAGTAGAGTGGCATTTATCTATGATCAACAGATCCGCCAAAGAGCATAACAAATTTCTATATACATTTAACATAATCGATCATTCGAACTTGATTCTAAGGATTTGAGTTCAATTCGAAGGTCGCATGGACAATTCACAGAGGAGAGGGGGGGAGCGGAGGAGCAGAGACGGGTACCTAATCTGATCCTGGTCGCTCACCGGCGTCGGGGCGTCGAGGCGGCGTCGAGGCGTCGGGGCG
>NW_025303477.1:0-832 GCF_018294505.1 Triticum aestivum
TCCCCTGGCCTTATCCCCCCTCTCTCCCGTGCTGCTCCCTCTCTCTCTCTCACGGCCGAAAACCACCATCGCCGCCGTTCGCCATAGTAGCCGTCACCGGCCACCCCTCGCCCCTCCGCTGAGCTCAGGAGCTCCGCCGCGACCCCCTCTTCCTCCCCACCGCTCCACGGCCCTCCGGAAGCCCTGCATCGCCGCCCACGTCGCCGTTCCCCTCCTCGGCCACCGGAGATCATCGCCGTCGATTCGCCGTCTCCAGCGCGTCCCCGAGCCCGCTTCGATGCCCACTACAACCGCGGTGAGCTCCGCCACCGTTTTCCCCTCTTTTTCCCCTCGTTCCCGCGCCGTAACCTCGTTCCCACCACGGCCGAACCTCCGCCGTCGCCGAGCTTGCCGTCAACGCAGCTCCGGTGACCATTTGGTCACCCCGGCGAGTCCAACAAGTTCGTAAGGCCCCGTAGA
Source organism: Triticum aestivum (assembly GCF_018294505.1). Classification (NCBI taxonomy): domain Eukaryota; kingdom Viridiplantae; phylum Streptophyta; class Magnoliopsida; order Poales; family Poaceae; genus Triticum; species Triticum aestivum. The sequence continues at coordinate 460 of NW_025303477.1, forward strand.
GCATCCCTAGCGCCTCGCTTAGCTCGCCTTCGAGCTCCAACCCCGTTTCCACGCACGACCGAACCCCGGCGGCCGCAGCCGAGCTCGCCGCCGTCGACTCCGGCCACCCCAGGCCCAGCCACGGCCACCGTCCGACGCGCCATCGAGCTAGCTATCCAACGCACCTAGCCGCACGCCGTTTGGAGCACCACAGAGGAAACCCGAGGCCCCTGTACGCCGCGGACCTCGCCGGCGACTAACCGCCGGCGGGTTTGACTTGTCTGACCTGGGGTTTGACCCCCCCAGGGTCACTGACGCGTGGGCCCCATCGGCCAGGTGGTCAGTTAGTGCTAATTACCGTTAGTCAACCCCCCCTGACACTGACAGTGGGCCC
>NW_025303478.1:0-832 GCF_018294505.1 Triticum aestivum
ATAGGTAAATGCACCCCGAGGTTCATCAATCGTGGAAATCGCTCCAAGACCTCAAAATGGTGAGTAATAGTCCACGAAATGCGCCAAAATCGGCCAAAACTGCAAGTGTTGATGACCTACACGTAAACGCACCTCGGGGATCATTAATCGTGGAAATCGCTCCAGGACCTCAAAAAGGTGAGTAATAGCCCATGAGACGGGACGAATCAGCCAAAACGGCGAGTGTCGATGACCTGCACGTAAGCACGTAATAGGACCTTGTAGTTCAACAAGCAAGGAAATCGCACAGGGACACCAAAATGGTGAGTAATAGCCCATGAAATGGGCCAGAATCGGGCAAAACGGAGAGTGTTGATGAATGACACGTAAGCGCTTCTTGGGGTTCAGCAACCATTGAAATCGCTTCGGGACCCCAAAATGGTGATTAATAGTCCATGAAACAGGCCAGAATCAGCGAAAATTGTGAGTGTTAATGACCTACACGTAAGCGCACATTAGGGTTCAGTAACCATAAAATCGCTCCGAAACCCCAAATCAATGAGTAATAGCCCATGAAACGGGCCAAAATCGGCCAAAATGGCGATTGTTGATGAACGACACGTAAGCACACCTTGGGCTTCGGCAACCATAAAAATCGCTCTGGGACCCCAAATTGGTGAGTAGTAGTCCACGAAACGGGCCAGAATCGGCCAAAACAGCGAGTGTTAATGACCTGCACGTAAGCGCACCTCGGGGTTCAGAAACCATGGAATTTGCTCCTTACCCCAAAACGGTGAGTAATAGTCTATGAAACGGGTCAGAATCATCAAAGAGGTGAGTGCTGATGAACGAT
>NW_025303479.1:0-832 GCF_018294505.1 Triticum aestivum
ATTTGAAGTAGCTTATTGAGCTAGTTCAACTCTAGTGTAAAATTATTTGAACTAGCTTATAGAGCTAGTTCGACTCTAGTGTAAAATTGTTTGTACAAGCTTATAGAGCTAGTTCAACTCTAGTGTAAGATTATTTGAACTAGGCATTAGAGCTAGTTCAACTCTAGTGTAAAATTATTTCTACAAGCTTATAGAGCTAGTTCAACTCTAGTGTAAAATTATATGTACTTGGCTATAGAGCTAGTTAAACTCTAATGTAAAATTATTTGAACTAGCTAATAGAGCTAGTTTGACTCTAGTGTAAAATTATTTGTACAAGCTTATAGAGCTAGATCAACTCTAGTGTAAAATTCTTTGAACTAGCTTATAGAGCTAGTTCAACTCTAGTCAAAAATTATTTGTACTAGGCTATACAGGTAGTTCAACTCTAGTGTAAAATTATTTGAACTAGCTTATAGAGTTAGTTCAACTCTCCTGTAAAATTATTTGTACAAGCTTATAGAGCTAGTTCAACTCAAGTGTAAAAGTACTTGAACTAGCTTATAGAGCTTGTTCAACTCTAGTGTAAAATTATTTGAACTAGCTTATAGAGCTAGTTCAACTCTAGTGTAAAATTATTTGAACTAGCTTATAGAGCTAGTTCGACTCTAGTGTAAAATTGTTTGTACAAGCTTATAGAGCTAGTTCAACTCTAGTGTAAGATTATTTGAACTAGGCTATAGAGCTAGTTCAACTCTAGTGTAAAATTATTTGTACAAGCTTATAGAGCTAGTTGAACTCTAGTGTAAAATTATATGTACTTGGCTATAGAGCTAGTTAAACTCTAATGTAA
>NW_025303480.1:0-832 GCF_018294505.1 Triticum aestivum
TAGGATTTTGATAACTTAGGCGACCACGAGGCTGCAGCTAAGCCTCCGAGTGAGAGGATTGCTCTTCACTCGGCAGGATTTTTTATAACTTAGGCGAGCACGAGGCTGCAGCTAAGCCTCCGAGTGGAAGGCTGGCTTACCACTCGGTAGGATTTCACAACTTAGGCGAGTGCTTGGACTGCAGCTAAGCCCCCGAGTGAGAGGGTTGCTCTTCACTCGGTAGGATTTTTGTAACTTAGGCGGGCACAGGGCTGCAGCTAAGCCCCCGAGTGGAAGGCTGGCTTACCGCTCGGTAGGATTTTGATAACTTAGGCGAAACGGATTCGCAGCTAAGCCTCCGAGTGGGAGTCTGGCTCACCAATCGGTAGGATTTTTACAAACTTAGGCGAAACGGATTCGCAGCTAAGTCACCCACTGAGGGGGAATTTTATTGGACAAAAATAAAAAGTGACAGAAATTATGGAGGAACTGTGACACTATTATTTTGAGGTCCATGAACTACAGAAGTACTTTGTTGCAACTCACCCGAGTGAGAAAACTTAAGTATAAAATGGGCGGAGTAGCTCCGCGTTCCAAGCTCGGGGCTCGTCGATGTTATGCTCGACGTTGTAAAGACGGTACGCCCCGTTGTGGAGAACCTTGGTGACGATGAAGGGACCTTCCCAAGAAGGAGCAAGCTTGTGTGGTTTGTGCTGATCCACTCGGAGAACTAAATCTCCTTCCTGGAAGGCTCGACCTCTCACATTTCTGGCGTGGAAACGACGCAAATCTTGTTGGTAGATGGTCGATCGGATCAGAGCCATCTCCCTTTCTTCCTCTAAAAGGTCGACTG
>NW_025303481.1:0-832 GCF_018294505.1 Triticum aestivum
TTGCACATGCTATGCGGGTGAAATCATGATACCATGCCAAGTTCCAACATTTTCAGAGTTCATTTTTTGTGATTTTCAATTTCACCGTCATTTAGCTCTCTAAACAAATCGGTAAATGCGGGTCAAAAACAGCAAATGATGTCAGAACGTGATGGAAACTGATGACATCGTGCGAAACCCTGATATTCCGAAAGAGATTATCCAGTTTGTACACGACGTGCGTCCAGTTTTCGCCGTGACCCTCTCCACTCTTTTGCACATGCTATGCGGGTGAAATGATGATACCATGCCAAGTTCCAACATTTTCAGAGTTCATTTTTTAGTGATTTTCAATTTCACCGTCATTTAGCTCTCTAAACAAATCGGTAAATGACTGAAAATCAGCAAATGATGTCAGAATGCGTTGGAAATTGATGACGTCGCTTTGAATGATGCATACTGAACGCAAAAATATGCTGGAGTTCATAAAAGTTTAAAAAACATTGAAGTGCCCCTGTAACAGATGAGTTCTCGTCTGAAACCCTCATACTCCGAAAGAGATTGTCCAGTTTGTACACGAGGTGCGTCCAGTTTTCGCCGTTACCCTCTTTACTCTTTTGCCCATGCTATGCGGATGAAATGATGATACCATGCCAAGTTCCAACATTTTCAGAGTTCATTTTGTAGTGATTTTCAATTTCACCGTCATTTAGCACTCTAAACAAATCGGTAAACGACTGAAAAACAGCAAATGATGTCAGAACGCGTTGGTAATTGATGACGTCGCTTTGAATGATGCATACTGAACGCAAAAATATGCTGGAGTTCAAAAAAGTTTAAAAAACATTGAAGT
>NW_025303482.1:0-832 GCF_018294505.1 Triticum aestivum
TCAAACCACTTTTTATCACGATTTATCATCTTAAGTGTTGTGCCATGAAAATCAGGGTGTGACAACAAGTCACCGAATACCTGCACAAACAATCAACAACTTGCACTCAACGCGATAAAGGGGTTGTCAATCCCTTCATGGTAACTTGCAAAAGTGAGATCTGATAGAGATAGATAAACGGTAAAGTAAATATTTTTGGTATTTTTGGTTTATAGATTGGAAAGTAAAGATTGCAAAATAGTAGATCAGAAACTAGCAAGATGTAAATGAGATTCGGTATAATGGAAAAGAGACCCGGGGGCCATAGGTTACACTAGTGGCTTCTCTCAAGATAGCATATATTACGGTGGGTGAACAAATTACAGCCGAGCAATTGATAAAAAAGCGCCTAGTTATGATGACATCTAAGGCAATGATCATGAACATAGGCATCACGTCCGTGTCAAGTAGACCGACTCCTGCCTCCATCTACTACTATTACTCCACACATCGACCGCTATCCCGCATGCATCTTGTCACGCCCAATATGCGATCCTATCTGAGAGGAACTCGAAGGTCCCACCAAGGATAGAGCCACATATTAAAACTCTTTTGCAAGATGGATATCATTACATCGTACCATTACATACTAGCTGGAGATACATACAAAAGGCATACAATGCCACATGAATAAAACAACATCATACATAAGAGCAACATCCGACTATGGATGAAACTCAAACAACATCCACCCTGCTAGCCCAGGCTGCGATCAGGAACCTATCCCCTGAACGAACAAGAAGCAGAATAAGAACTCCAAAACAAGAAAACATCACTCTCACGTCATGATCAT
>NW_025303483.1:0-832 GCF_018294505.1 Triticum aestivum
AATATATAATATATATTCAATCTCGGGTGACCATATACAACTTCGAACAAGTTTCCATACACAATTAGGATGGATGACCATATACAACTTCGAACAAGTTTCAATCTCGGGTATGCATATAAATTTCTTCGTCCTCGGTATAGTGTTCTCCTTTAGGATTGATGACTTCCCTCATGAAAAATCCTGCTAATTCTTTTTGAATTGGTCGGAAGCGAGCTTCTGGACTAAGCCTCCTCCGCAAGTTATCCGTCGCGTTCCGCACGCTATGCGATGCCTTCCGCTCAGAGGTGTGTCTCCGGATGTTCTCACAAATATAGTATCCACATAGATTGGTCCCCGGTGGCTGCTTATCCACATTAACTAACCTTCTGAAATCTAGCTCATGTTTGAATTCACCGACAATTTCTTCTGAGAACCGTCTCCAAACCCTACAGGGCAAAGAAAATTAAATGAACAAGGGAGTTATTAGTTACTTTATATTAGGAAATGAACGAAAGAGACCGATCGATATAGAGCTCAAATGATTGAAAATAATTATTTTTGCAGCATTTTTCTCATGTCGGCCCAACGCTTTGGATCCGAATCCATAGAGTCCACGATTAGAACTCTGGAGGTGTGAAGTTCAATATTTAGCAGAATCCAGTGGAACCTGCGGACACGTTACATGCACAGTCATGCATAACTCATCGATTAGACATACCATGCATGGAGTAAAGAAAAGAGAATGGGCACAAGAGAGAAACACTCACCCAAAATGGTAAGGAAATAGAATATGACTTTTGAGTTGATGCTTTCTAAGAAACTTGTACAAGTCTTTCTCCACGTCTTCGGG
>NW_025303484.1:0-832 GCF_018294505.1 Triticum aestivum
TCCTAGCCCCCCCCCCGGGGTCCCTATATAAAGAGAGGGGAGGGAGGGCAGCCTCACCCTTGCACTTGGCGCCTCCCTTCCACCTTGCTACACCTCTTCCTCCCGCAAACGCTTGGCGAAGCCCTGCCGGAACCCTGCTGCATCCACCACCACGCCGTCGTGCTGCTGGATCTTCATCAACCTCTCCTTCCCCCTTGCTGGATCAAGAAGGAGGAGACGTCACGCTGACCGTACGTGTGTTGGACGCGGAGGTGCCGTTCGTTCGGCGCTAGGATCTCTGGTGATTTGGATCATGACGAGTATGACTCCCTCAACCCCGTTCCCTTGAACGCTTCCGCTCGATCTACAAGGGTATGTAGATGCACTCCTCTCTCTAATTGCTAGATGAACTCATAGATTGATCTTGGTGAAACCGTAGGCAAATTTTTATTTTCTGCAACGTTCTCCAACAGTGGTATCACAGCTAGGTCTATGCGTAGTTCTCCAACAATAGGGATTAGAGACGCCCAGGAATAGAGATCTGCAATAGGAGTAATAATATACCATGGATGAATTGGATCATCTTTTTTCTTCTCGACTTGGATTGGATCTTCCTTGGTCGTAGTAGGGCGTTCAGCCATGACCATGTGGATTTGCATGCATCTCCAACGCCTGGAGTCGGGACAGAAAGCGGCATCGCGTACCGAGTATTGACTCCATCTTGCGATCAGGGCACCTGGGAATACAAATCTGCATCGGCGAGACGACAAACTGCTGGTCTAAACTAGGAAGAAATTATGGGAGAAAAATACGCCGTTGGATCAGTAGATTACTAAGAAGAATCGCTAGGTTT
>NW_025303485.1:0-832 GCF_018294505.1 Triticum aestivum
CAGCACACCGGAACACCCTCATCGCGGCCGTCACGAAGTCTCACAGCAGAAAAGCCATCCTCGAGATGGTAGATGAGCGGCTGAGAGGGGAACTGAATCAGTGGTGGTGGCAGATGGAGCGTGTCATGGTCACCGGGCTGAAATGTGTCGAGCCGGCGCGTGACGAGCGACCATCTATCAAAGATGTCATCGACCTGCTCTCCAAGCACGAGCAATCTCCGGCATCTAGCCGTTACCTGAAAGATACTTCAATGAGCAAGGATCGATTTCCTTACATACTTACTAGGAATGTGGCTCTCGCAAATGCAAGGGCAACATCTTTAGCGTAGTGAACATGTCCATGAAATAATATGAGTTCATAGATATTAAATATGTGGAATTTTGAATCCTATAGCTCTATAGGCGTGTACAAGGTTATGTTAAGTAAAATATCTCTAGTGTGGCAAATATTTTTGAAGCACGTTAATTTGTGGGCACAATTTAAGTATCAGTTAATCTAACCACCAGTCGACTGGTGGTTAGCGTCAGGCACGTACGAAAAAAGAAAGGGCGGCCAAGACGGGATTCGAATCCCCGACCTCCTGCAAGTGCACCATCCCAGTAACCAACTCACCCAGACTTCATTGTTGTAAAAAGTGCTCAGACTATGAATGTATTGCGTACTGGCTCTTTGTTCAACGTTTAAAATGTACAACTTCCTAACTTGATGGCGAATTTAGTGAGAGGAAATCCGGAGACTATGGCATTGACTGCCGTGATTTTTTCTCCGGATTGGGCCTGTCATTTATTTGGGTGCTAGATCTATTGGCACGCCCTCTTTAGTCAAAAAAAA
>NW_025303486.1:0-832 GCF_018294505.1 Triticum aestivum
CCCCCCCCCTTTCCAGCTTTAGCAGTAAGCTGGATGGATGAAGCGGCAATATTTCACTGGGCCTGAATCCCCTTCTCCCTCGTCTACTTGTTCAGAGAAAACCCCCTCTCGACAATTGCATAGGGTTTTCTCATGGAGAACCAGGTACGAATTCTTCATCCATCCCCGATAATCCAAGTCCCTTGGTCGCAGGTAATCCTAGGATGGCAGCCGCTGCCGTTGATGCATTTTTCTTCCTACTAAATATAGTGTGTTTCATTTGCAGTGCCCAAAGTGCGAGGACCCTACAGGTTTCTGCGCCCTCGGTGAGACGCCACACTTTTTCCTTCTCATCCTAACATAGGATTTTAAAACACACACAGTATGTTCCTAGAATCCTCTTTTCTATCCGGGAGGGTGCGGTTTGTTTGAACATGTTGTCGACTATTTTGGAAATTTAGATTGCTAAATTTGGATAAAAGGTACTACTAGTACGATGGTCAACACTAACGTGAAGGAGGAAGTTATTTCTAGATTTGGATGGGGAATACATTGTGTTCTCATATTATTTTTCCTGCTGTGGATTATTTGCTCTGCCAGAACACATGTACTCAAGATGCCCGGCCTTGCCATAACTGAATACACTAGTTTAATGGTCACACTGAGGACAAGCCATGGATATAAGTACCGAGTTGGGTTCATGAACCAAAAAGATCGCTGCAATTTTTATGGCCGAACTTGGATAAACTTTCTCAAGTGTTACGGACTGAAAGGTGGCGCACGAATGTTGATGGAAATATCAGAACCTGGTCTCATCTTCATTGCGATCTTCCACCCAGACGTCGTTCCAATT
>NW_025303487.1:0-832 GCF_018294505.1 Triticum aestivum
TTTTTTTTAGAATTACCCCTAGCTAGGCGGGTCACACTTCCATGTTACAGTCGTTCAACAGGGTTTCCTTCATCTCCCTTGGTGCGAAACCTAAATGACGGAAATCTCCATAGTTCCTCACTCGCGAGGCCAGGAAGTGAGCAGCTTTGTTCCTTTTCCCTGTTGATCCACCTAATCTCCAAAGATTCAAAACCCGCAATGATTGGGAAGAGGCCTGTCTTGTTTGTGCATCCTGGGGCCAACGCTTTGGCTAGTGCTTGACAATCCACCTCTACTTGAACTGGGCCAGTGAAGATTTTCGCAAATTCCCGGAGACCATGCATTAGGGCCAAAGCTTCTGCCTCTTCCGCGGAATCACATTGGTCCAACTTGCATCCCAGAGAGATTAACACCTGCCCCTGACTGTTCCTCCCAATAGCTCCACCTGCACCCAGTCCGGAAGAAGGTTCAGTTTAGCAACTCCCAGCGGTGGACGTGTCCACTGAACTTCATTTGCCGCCGGCTGCTGGGCTCTCTGATCCCCATATAGGTTTTGGCACCAGGTGTATTCCATTGCTTTAATTTTGTCATTGGCTGAATTGAATTCCTGCTCATATTTTATCAGAAAGGCTACCGAACCCGAGACTTGCTCTTTCCCATTTCCCATGCACTATGTTATATCTCAGGTACCAGGCTCGCCATAGCATTAGCACTTTAGCAGGATCACATTGGTTCAGTAGGTTTTGGAGCCAGTCCACTCCAGTATATTGGAATACAGATTCCTTCGGCAACCACTAGTAGAAAAAGAGGCTTCCATACGCCCCCATTAGTCCCCAAAACAATCGAACCGCGA
>NW_025303488.1:0-832 GCF_018294505.1 Triticum aestivum
GAATCGTGAGTAATAGTCGACGAAACGGACCAGAATTAGCCAAAATTGTGAGTGTTGATGACCGACACATAAGCACACCTTGGGGTTCAACAACCATGAAAATCTCTTTGCGACCCCAAAATGGTGAGTAATAGTACACGAAAAGGGTCAGACTCGACAAAAACCATGAGTATTGATGACCGACACGTAAACGCACCCCGGGATTCAACAATAGTCCATGAAACGGGCCAGAATCGACAAAAGCTGTGATTGTTGATGACCGACATGTAAGCGCACCTTGGGGTTCAACAACCATGGAATTCGCTTTGGGACCCCAAAACCGTGAGTAATAGTGCACGAAACAGGTTAGAATCGACAAAAACCACGAGTGTTGATAACCGACACGTAAGCACACCTTGGGGTTCAATAACTATGCAAATCGCTTCGGTACCCCAAAACGGTTAGTAATAGTACACGAAACGGGTCAGAATTGGCCAAATGTATGAGTGTTGACGACAGACTTGCAAACGCACCTTGGGATTGTCAATCGTGAAAATCGCTCCGGGACCCCAAAACGGTGAGTAATAGTCCACAAAACGGACAAGAATTGGCCAAAATTGTGAGTGGTTATGACCGACACATAAACGCAACCCGGGGTTCGTCAATCATCGAAATCACTTCGGGACCCCAAAACTGAGTAGTAGTCCTAGAAACGGGCCTGAATCGGCCCAAACCGCGAGTTTCGACGACCAACACGTCAGCACGTATTTGGGTTCAACAACCATGGAAATCGCTTTGGGACCCCAAAGCGGTGAGTAAAAGTCCACGAAACGGGCCAGAATCGGCCAAAACT
>NW_025303489.1:0-832 GCF_018294505.1 Triticum aestivum
TGGATGCGCCATTAGTATGTTTGGACAGGCGCACTAGTTCAAAAAAAATTTGGTACTAATGGCGCACCGTGGGCAGGGTGCGCCATTAGTAGTTTCAACACTAATGGCGCATCAGAAGGTGGTGCGCCATTAGTATATACTAATGGCGCACCACAAGTCTGGTGCGCCATTAGTGTCATTTCCATCTATAGCCCTTTTCCTAGTAGTGTTGGATTGAGTCTTTAAGGATTTGAGAACACTTGACGTATGTCTTGCCGTGCTTATCTGTGGTGACAATGGGATATCACGTGATCTACTTGATGTATGTTTTGGTGATCAACTTGCGGGTTCAGTGACCTTGTGAACTTATGCATAGGGGTTGGCACATGTTTTCGTCTTGACTCTCCGGTAGAAACTTTGGGCCACTCTTTGAAGTTCTTTTTGGTGGTTGAATAGATGAATCTGAGATTGTGTCATGCATATCGTATAATCATACCCACGGATACTTGAGGTGACATTGGAGTATCTAGGTGACATTAGGGTTTTGGTTGATTTGTGTCTTCAGATGTTATTCTAGTACGAACTCTATGATAGATCGAACGGAAAGAATAGCTTCATGTTATTTTACTACGTGCTCTTGAATAGATCAATCAGAAAGGATAACTTTGAGGTGGTTTCGTACCCTACAATAATCTCTTCGTTTGTTCTCCGCTATTAGTGACTTTGGAGTGACTCTTTGTTGCATGTTGAGGGAAAGTTATATGATCCAGTTATGTTATTTTTGTTGAGAGAACTTGCACTAGTGAAAGTATGAACCCTAGGCCTTGTTTCCTAGCATTGCAATACCGTTTAC
>NW_025303490.1:0-832 GCF_018294505.1 Triticum aestivum
TTGGCATAAAGGCGATGCTCTCGAAGTTTCTTCAACACTAGCCTTAAATGTTCGGCATGTTCTTCCTCGTTCTTGGAGTAGATGAGTATATCATCGAGATAAACTACGACGAATTTATCCAAATACTCCATGAAGATTGAGTTCATTAACCGAGAAAAAGTGGCTGGAGCGTTGGTTAATCCGAAGGACATGACGGTGTACTCGTATTGCCCATAACGAGTAACAAAGGCCATTTTAGGAATGTCCCCGTTTCTGATTTTGATTTGATGGTAGCCCAACCTCAAATCCATATTGGAGAAGACTGAGGATCCAGCGAGCTGATCATACAGGTCGTTGATCCTGGGGAGCGGATATTTGTTCTTGATTGTGACCAAATTGACAGGTCGATAATCTACAACCATCCGGTCTGTACCATCCTTCTTCTTGACGAAGAGGACGGGGCAAGCCCACGGAGATGAACTAGGTCGGATGAAACCCCTTTTCAAGGACTCATCGAGTTGTTTCTTAAGCTCGGCTAGTTCTAGTGGTGCCATCTTATAGGGTCTTCTAGCAATCGGAACGGTTCCTGGAATGAGGTCTATTACGAACTCAACATCCCTGTCAGGTGGAACACCTGGCAATTCCTCTGGGAAGACATCCGGGAAGTCACGGACTACCGGAACGTCCTCAAGGTCTGGCAAAGGGCTGGCGTTAAGAGAATATAATTGTCGCTTGGCTAATCGGGTCAAGACATTGACTATCTTGCCCGAAGGGTGAGTGAGTTGAACAGTCCTAGAGAAGCAATCAATTTTGGCATGATGAGCTGACATCCAGTCCATACCCAAAATGATAT
>NW_025303491.1:0-832 GCF_018294505.1 Triticum aestivum
AGGCTGAAGGCCGCCACATCTCGCATCGACTCGACGCTCTGGCCTGAGGAGACACTTCAGAATGACCTTGAGTCATTAATGGCCCGCTTGAACACGATCCCTGGTCGAGTGCAGGAATGGAAGAAGTCCTCAGCTCGGTGTGGTGCAGATGTTGCTCTGTGTCTGGCCCGAGTCCACTGCAAAGATGCACGAGAGGAGAAGCTGGCGGCTCTTCGGGTGGCCAATACCAAGAAGCACGACTTCAGGTCCTTTATGGAGACTTTCCTTGCAGCTGCCACTCGGATCGCCGACGGAATTGACCTTGATGAATTCGTCGCACCTTCCAGCCCTCCACAGGAGGGGTAAAAAACTTCTTATGGCTCGACTCTTTTAAATTTGCCTCGGTATGCCGAGTGGAATTGTATCCGACAAACTTTAACAGGCTTGACGCCTGAGCACTTTCGGTTCCTTTAGACATCGATTCAAACTTGAATTTGGTGCTTGAATACGATTGCCTTCGGCTCAAAAAATGTCCTTTGCAGGTTCAAAGCAAGGTGCCTGTGCTTAGGCGAGCACTTGGACTGCAGCTAAGCCTTCGAGCGTGAGGATCGCTCTTCACTCGGTAGGGTTTTTATAACTTAGGCGAGCACGAGGCTGCAGCTAAGCCTCCGAGTGGAAGGCTGCCTTACCACTCGGTAGGATTTTGATAAACTTAGGCGAGTGCTTGGACTGCAGCTAAGCCCCCGAGTGAGAGGATTGCTCACCACTCGGTAGGATTTTTATAACTTAGGCGAGCACGAGGCTGCAGCTAAGCCTCCGAGTGGAAGGCTGGCTTACCACTCGGTAGGATTTT
>NW_025303492.1:0-832 GCF_018294505.1 Triticum aestivum
GTCAGAAGAGTCAGTATGACCGTCATCATAAAGACATGGTCTATCAACCTGGCGAAAAGGCTTATCTTCGAGTCACACCTATGAAGGGTGCTCACCGCTTCGGGATCAAGGGCAAACTAGCTCCTCGCTATATTGGCCCATTCACTATTCTCGAAAGGCGTGGAAAAGTGGCATACCAACTGGAACTACCGCCGAACCTTTCTCAGGTTCACGATGTGTTCCATGTGTCACAGCTCCGCCGATGCTTCAAGGATCCAATCCGAGCTGTGGATCATGAAGTGCTCGAATTGCAGCAAGACCTCTCCTATAAGGAGCATCTGGTCCGCATTCTCGACCAAGCTGAACGCCGCACACGTCAGAAGGCGATCAAGTTTCTCAAAGTCCAGTGGTCGCACCATTCTGAAGATGAGGCCACTTGGGAACGAGAGGATCGTCTGCGCGAAGAATACCCCGCACTGTTTTCTTCTACCTCCTAAATCTCGGGACGAGATTTCTTGTAGTGGAGGAGATTTGTAACACCCTGAGAATCATGCTACAGTAACCCCCTGTGATTAAGCTAATCATGTTGCTAAACAGGGCTTGATCACATTTGAACCACACCCTTGTCAAACTCCTAGTTCAAACTTCAAATATAATTAAAGTGGAAAATAAAAGTTTTCAAAAATTCAAACAAAAATGTTCAGTGGGTTCTAAATATTACACTGGTAATTATGGTGGAGAAAACACATTTTTATAAAATGTCTAAATACTTTAAATGAAATAAAACAGAAAAGGAAATAAAAAAATAAAAGGAAAACAGAAAACAAAACAGAAAAAGAAAGCAAAGGGAAAA
>NW_025303493.1:0-832 GCF_018294505.1 Triticum aestivum
GTTTAAACCCGTGAATATCGAATCTTACGATGGCACAACAGACCCCGCGGTTTGGATCAAAGACTATCTTCTTCACATCCACATGGCCCGCGGTGACGATCTTCACAACATCAAATATCTCCCCCTCAAGCTTAAAGGACCAGCCCGCCATTGGCTTAACAGCTTGCCAGCAGAGTCAATTGGGAGTTGGGAAGACCTGGAAGCCGCATTCCTCGATAACTTCCAAGGCACGTATGTGCGACCACCAGACGCTGATGACCTAAGCCACATAATTCAGCAGCCAGACGAATCGGCCAGACAATTCTGGACACGGTTCTTAACCAAGAAAAACCAAATCGCCGACTGTCCGGATGCGGAGGCCCTCGCGGCCTTCAAACATAACATCCGCGACGAGTGGCTTGCCCGACACCTGGGACAGGAAAAGCCGAAATCCATGGCAGCCCTCACATCACTCATGACCGGCTTCTGCGCGGGTGAGGATAGCTGGCTAGCACGCAGCAACAACCTCAGTAAACATTCTGGCAGTCCAGATTTCAAGGACCGAAATGGCAGGTCGCGTCGTAACAAAAACAAGCGCCGCATCAACGGCGACAATAGTGAGGATACGGCAGTCAATGCCGGATTCAGAGGCTCTAAACCCGGTCAGCGGAAAAAGCCATTCAAAAGAACTGCTCCGGGTCCGTCCAATTTGGACCGAATACTCGACCGCTTGTGCTAGATACACGGCACCCCCGAAAAGCCAGCTAACCACACCAATAGGGACTGTTGGGTATTCAAGCAGGCAGGCAAGTTAATTGCCGAAAACAATGACAAGGGGCCGCATAGCGATGAC
>NW_025303494.1:0-832 GCF_018294505.1 Triticum aestivum
GCTTCTCGTGCACTGATGCCAAACAAAACTTGTTTTAGTAGACAATAAGGAAGACATCATGTTAATTAAGGACCCACATGACGAGCACACCTAAGCAACAACCGTTGCCGGCGAAGAGAAGTGTATATTATGATAAACGAATGAGTATCTAATAGATTACTCACAGCGTGTTTGTTTCATCATTGGAATGCACTGCTCGACTTTATAAACGAACTTGAGAGGTTTTTTGAGTCCAATTTTCAAATAGATTTCTCCCATATGTTTGTTTCGTCTTCAAAATGCATTGTTCTACTTTAAAAACCAAGTTGAGAGGTGTTTGAGACTAATTTGATAATAGATTTATTATAGTGATATATATACGATTAAACACGCACCAGTTCCAGTTTTCAACACACACACACTAATTCAATGCATGATTTATTCTTTTCTAATTTTCTATGAACGCACCTTTGTAAGCTACCAAAGGAGATGTCCTTTGCAAACATTTACTTACGAACACTAAAAAAACTAAAAAATCATTAAAAACTATTTTTTCGTCAAGAATGACACTAAAATGCATGATGTACGGGGAAAATCTCTTCGTATTCAGACATCTAAGGAGCCCGTGGAGAAAAGTATAAAATTGGTCCAAATAGTGCGTGAACATTGTACTTTCTTGTTTCTGATCCACCACCTTTGCTGCATTTTCGAGCTACTCTGTCTGGGTTCCACTCTGAGGCGTGGTCTCTTGTCTTGTGTTCTTCATGGGAGGCCATCATACTGGGCTTCCAGCTCAGCCTGTGCAAAACCGAACCGAAAACCAAAAACCGAACCGAAAACCAAAAACCGAACC
>NW_025303495.1:0-832 GCF_018294505.1 Triticum aestivum
ACTAATATACCTTCATTAACATGGCAAATTTATCTAAATCCCCTTGGCAATATTTAACTTTTAAATTTCATTGCCACGACAAGTTTTACTTTTTATTTGCCGCTGGCAAATTGACCCTTAGTAACATGGCAAATTGAACTAAATCCCTATGGCAATATTTAACTTTTATTGCCATGGCAAGTTTTACTTTTTATTTGTCATGGCTAATTTATCTTTATTAACATGGAAATTTACCGAAATCCCCATGGCAATTTTTAACTTCTATTGTAATGGCAAGTTTTACTATTTATTTGACCTTTATTAACATGGCGGATTTTAATTTTTTTTGCCATGTCAAATATATGCAAATTTGAATATGATTTTGGTTATGTGTTTAATATGATATAAGCCCAACCAACTTTTACTTGACATGGCAAAATTACCTATATTGTCACGGCAATTTCTAACATTTACATACATGACAATACAATTTCTAGTGGCAATTTTAATCAAGAATTTATTTTGCCACCATGTGTGGACATATGGAATTGCCATGATTTTTTTCCTTTTGTGTCATTGCAAAACATATATATTATTTTTTACCAGTGGCAGATTTTTTATTTTGAAGTTAATAATGTCATTTTTACATAGCACAACAAAAACTGGGCTTTTTCTTGTCACAGAAAAAAAAGTGTACTTTTTTCCTTTTGTTTTGGTACTGGGCTTATTTTTCCTTTTTCGCTTTTTCAGGGAAAAGGCCCGTTGGGGCAATGGAGAGAGGGCGTTCGCGCTGTTGGGAGCGATGATTGGTGTTCGGGCTGGGGCTCCTCTCGTCCCGAACTAATTCGTTCGA
>NW_025303496.1:0-832 GCF_018294505.1 Triticum aestivum
ACGATCGATGAACCCCGGGGTTCGTTTATGTGTCCGTCGTCAACACTGAGAGTTTTGGCCAATTCTGACAGGTTTCGTGGACTATTACTCACCGTTTTGAGGTCCCGAAGCGATTTCCATAGTTGTTGAACCCCAAGGTGTCCTTACGTGTTGGTCATCAACACTCGCAGTTTTGGCCGATTCTGGCCCGTTTCATGGACTATTACTCACCGTTTTGGGGTCCCGAAGCGATTTCCATGGTTGTCGAACTCCAAGGTGCGCTTACGTGTCGGCCATCAACAATCACAGTTTGGGCCGATTCTGGCCCGTTTCTTGGACTAATACTCTATTTTGGGGTCTCGGAGTCATTTCCATGATTGACGAACCCCAGGGCGCGTTTACGTGTCGGTGATCAACACTCACATATTCGGCCGATTCTAGTCCGTTTTGTGCACTATCACTCAGCCTTTTGGGGACCTAGAGCAATTTCCACGATCGATGAATCCCGGGGTTCGTTTATGTGTCCGTCGTCAACACTGAGAGTTTTGGCCAATTCTGACGGGTTTCGTGGACTATTACTCACCGTTTTGGGGTCCCGAAGCGATTTCCATAGTTGTCAAACCCCAAGGTGTCCTTACGTGTTGGTCATCAACACTCGCAGTTTTGGCCGATTTTGGCCCGTTTCATGGACTATTACTCACCGTTTTGGGGTCCCAAAGCGATTTCCATGGTTGTCGAACTCCAAGGTGCGCTTACGTGTCGGTCATCAACAATCACAGTTTGGGCCGATTCTGGCCCGTTTCTTGGACTACTACTCTATTTTGGGGTCTCAGAGGCATTTCCATGACTGACG
>NW_025303497.1:0-832 GCF_018294505.1 Triticum aestivum
TAAGTATGATCGGCTGTAGTGTATGCTCTGAACATAAGCTTGTGCTGCTGCCAGTGTAGTGTATGCTCTGAACACAAGATCCTTTACTTGCTCTGGTTTGCTTAAGACTGATGATGCCGTGGATAAGAAAACAATTTAAAAGGTCCGTTGAAACAAGGTGGAAGCATGTTCTTTCTTGCAACGTACCCTAAACCCCTAAAGCCTTTTTATTTGAACTTGTTAGTTATGTTCTGGAGTCTGGAATTTTTGAATCAACATCTATCTGATTAATGCATGCCTTGTTTTGTTTTTTAGTTTGTTGCAAAACATATATGTGGTGTATCTGATTAGTTATGTTGTAAAAGAATGCTTGTCTCGGACACTGTTATTCTTATGTTGATATATGTGCCCAGTTTTGTGTGTTTTGAATCAATATCTATCCGATTAATTACTGACCATGGTGAGCTAGATCCAAACAAACAAGACACTTACATTAACTTGGCACTTTGAGTCCTTGTAATTCTGATAGTGTGGAACTATATTTTGTACACATAGTCAACTAGTTTTCGTTTTATATTTGCTTGCTTATGTGGAACTATATTTTCTCATTTTTCTAATTGTGACATGGATGATATGAAATATCAGAATTGTTTCTGTTACATGGTGTGCTGCAGGAAAGCCCCTGTGTAGGTTTATTGTCTTGTAATTGGGCAATTATTTTCTTGCAGGGGGCCACCCGTTCTAGCTCGCTTTGACCCTCTTTTGCTCTGTAGTGGTCCTGGTACATGAAAAGCAGGTCCTTTTAAATGTTTTGCTTCCTTGGTTGCATTCTGCTGTACACTCAATTTTTTTT